>NC_069500.1:3721518-3881518 GCF_027579735.1 Bombina bombina
TGCGTCGGCTCATCTGAAGATGGCTCCGCTCCGGATGAAGATTGAAGACGCCGCCTGGATGAAGACTTCAATCGGATGGAAGACCTCTTCAGCGCCCCTTGGATGATGACTTCAATCGGATGGAAGACTTCTTCAGCGCCCCTTGGATGAGGACTTCGGCCGCTGCGGATGTCCTCTTCTGTTCCATTGTTGGTCGGCTGGCTGAAGACGGCTAAAGGTAAGATGATCTTCAGGGGGGTAGTGTTAGGTTTATTTAAGGGGGATTTGGGTTAGAGTAGGGGTGTGTGGGTGGTGGGTTTTAATGTTGGGGGGGGTTGTAATTTTTTTTTTTTACAGGCAAAAGAGCTGATTTCTTTGGCGCATGCCCCGCAAAAGGCCCTTTTAAGGGCTGGTAAGGTAATAGAGCTGTTAACTTTTTAATGTAGAATAGGGTAGGGCATTTTTTTTATTTTGGGGGGCTTTGTTATTTTATTAGGGGGCTTAGATTAGGTGTAAGTAGCTTAAAATTGTTGTAATCTTTTTTTAAATGTTTGTAACTTTTTATTTTTTGTAACTTAGTTAGTTTATTTAATTGTATTTAATTGTAGTTATTTGTAGCTAATTTATTTAATTAATTTAATGATAGTGTAGTGCTAGGTTTAATTGTAACTTAGGATTTATTTTACAGGTAATTTTGTATTTCTTTTAGCTAGGTAGTTATTAAATAGTTAATAACTATTTAATAACTATTCGAACTAGCTAAAATAAATACAAAGTTACCTGTAAAATAAATATAAATCCTAAAATAGCTACAATGTAATTATTAATTACATTGTAGCTATATTTTACAGGTAAGTATTTAGTTTTAAATAGGAATAATTTATTTAATGATAGTGTAGTGTTAGGTGTAATTGAAACTTAGGTTAGGATTTATTTTACAGGTAAATTTGTCTTTATTTTAACTAGGTAGCTATTGTACCTAGTTAAAATAAATTGAAATTTGCCTGTAAAATAAAAATAAATCCTAAGATAGATACAATTATTTATATTGTAGCTATATTAGGGTTTATTTTAAAGGTAAGTATTTAGTTTTAAATAGGATTAATTTAGTTAATAAGAGTTATAATATTTAGATGTATTTAATTAATATTTAAGTTAGGTGGGTGTTAGGGTTAGACTTAGGTTTAGGTGTTAACATATTTATTATAGTTGCGGCAGTGTAGGGGGGGCAGGATAGGGGTTAATAAATTTATTATAGGTGGCGACGGTGTAGGGGGGCAGGATAGGGGTTAATACATTTTTTATAGGTGGCGACGGTGTAGGGGGGGCAGGATAGGAGTTAATAAATTTATTATAGGTGGCGACGGTGTAGGGGGGGCAGGATAGGGGTTAATAAATTTATTATAGGTGGCGACGGTGTAGGGGGGGCAGGATAGGGGTTAATAAATTTATTATAGGTGGCGACGGTGTAGGGGGGGCAGATTAGGGGTTAATAAGTTTAATATAGGTGGCGGCGGGGTCCGGGAGTGGCGGTTTAGGGGTTAAACAATTTATTTAGTTGCGGCGGGGTCCGGGATCGGCAGGATAGGGTTTAATACATTTATTATAGGTGGCGATGTTGTGGGGGGGGGGCAGATTAGGGGTTATGTTTGGTAGGTTTAGACTGTCTAGCTGGTGGGGAATCTAGCACACCTGAAGTAAACTTTATCCCAAAGTTTAAAGAGTTATAGTTAGTTGTAGTAGGTGGCGCAAAACAAGTTGCTATTCCCAATGTGTCTTACTGTAAATATGTGTGATAATATGTGGGCTCAATATATGTTAATGTTTTGATGAGTCCTAATTTTATATTCTCTTTTGGAAAAAAATGGATGTCGAAACTATTTAAGAAATAAATATGATCCTTTATTTGATTATGGTAAATTTACCCAATAGTAGTGATGCTAAAAGTACAGTTAAACAAAAATTATTACAATTCTTTCAAAGTTTAAAAATGACACCGGTGTCTCTATGTATAAAAATGTACATAATATATAAAAAATAAATTAAATTAAAATAATAACGTTGAAATCTTATAATTTATACAGTTTTGGGTTTATCACAAGTTGTAATTTCTAACAGAATGTTTGTAGATACAATTTTATAGTGGATAAAACAATAGTTGCTGTATAGTTCATATAGGATACTTTGTTTCAAGTTCAGCTATGCAATTGAGATTTTATCTTAGGCAACTATAATTTTTTTGATTTTATGTATATCATCAATTAGTGATTTATTGCTAAATTAGAGAGGCTTTAAATAGCCTTTGAATCCCCACATCTGGTATCTTGAAAAAGGCTGTCCAGCCGAAACATGTTGATACCAGAGCACACCTGCACAGGATTTGAGAAGACAAAGTGAATACCAGCTATACCCAGTTGAAATATTCAAGTTCCCACTGAGCGGCATATATTTAACCGCAAAGATCACATTGATAACTAGAAATCCTTTTTCTACTTATCCCAACAACCACATTTCAGCACCCAGATCGGTCACTGACCGACATCTAAGAAACCTGGGAACAACAGACCGGAAAGGCACGCAAAAATTCCACATCAGGAGGTTATCCAACAACCATACCATCATGATCGGTCACTGACCGACAGACAATCCACAGAATAGAAAAAACGGAGATACTTAAAAAACATCAGCAAACGGTTAGCACTTAACCGCAACGAAGATCCCACCAAGAAACCCTTAAGAGCGTGATCGGTCACTGACCGACAAAGGATAAGGTAACTGAGCGGCCACGACAACTACCCAAACACTTATATAAAAGTGAATTTTCTCGCAGCAAACAGATAAGCCCACCTAATAAGAGGAAACCAAAGCGGCATTTATTTAACCGCCAGCAGCTCATATAGAACTGCCACCAGCTTGATCTTGAAACTTAATTAAAACACTGGCATAGCGGCGTTTATTTAACCGCAATTATCTCACAAAAGTGATATCAAACAGATACACTTCAAGGTACTAATTTGTATACTTATATTATAGTGTGATAAAAATCGCACCAATATACCTCTACATTTGATATATAGTTGCCTAAGATAAGATCTCAATTGCACAGCTGAACTTGAAACAAAGTATCCTATAATAATAGTGACATACAGTTGTATTAGTGACACTGATCTGTAATAGTGACACAGACTTAGACTTGTGATTCAGATATAATAGTGGCATACAGTTGTATTAGTGACACAGATCTGTAATAGTGACACAGAACAGAGACCTAGACTTGTGATTCAGATAGAATAGTGACGTACAGTTATATTAGTGACACAGAACTCAGACATAGACTTGTTATTCACATAGAATAGTGACGTACAGTTGTATTAGTGACACAGAGAAGTAATAGTGACAAAGAACAGAGACCTAGACATCTGATTCAGATAGAATAGTGACATACAATTGTATTAGTGACACCGATCTGTAATGGTAACACATACATAGACCTAGACTTGTGATTCAAATAGAACAGTGACAAACAATTGTATTAGTGACACAGATATTTAATAGTGACACATGTAATGATGACACAGATGTGTAACATTGACACGGACATATAAAGGTGACACTGACATGAAATAGTGACAGTCATGTAATAATGACACACATGCGTAACAGTGACACAGATGTGAAATAGTGACAGCCATGTAATTATGACACAGACGTGTAATAGTGACACTGACATGAAATAGTGACATGTAATGATGACAGAAGTGTAATGGTGACACAGATGTGAAAAAGTGACACATGTAATGATGACACAGAAGGAAAATAGTGACACGTAATGATGACACATGTAACGGTGACATAGACGTGTAATGGTGACACAGACATGAAATAGTGACATGTAATGATGACAGAAGTGTAATGGTGACACAGATGTGAAAAAGTGACACATGTAATGATGACACAGAAGGGAAATAGTGACACGTAATGATGACACAGAAGTGAAATAGTGACACGTAATGATGACACAGAAGTATAATAGTGACACAGATGTGAAATAGTGACACATGTAATGATGACACAGAAGTGTAATGGTGACACAGATGTGAAAAAGTGACACATGTAATGATGACACAGAAGGGAAATAGTGACACGTAATGATGACACAGAAGTGTAATAGTGACACAGATGTGAAATAGTGACACATGTAATGATGACACAGAAGTGTAATGGTGACACAGATGTGAAAAAGTGACACATGTAATGATGACACAGAAGTGAAATAGTGACACGTAATGACGACACAGAAGTGTAATAGTGACACAGATGTGAAATAGTGACACATGTAATGATGACACAGAAGTGTAATGGTGACACAGATGTCAGAAAGTGACACATGTAATGATGACACAGAAGTGTAATGGTGACACAGATGTCAGAAAGTGACACATGTAATGATGACACAGAAGTGAAAAAGTGACACATATAATGATGACACAGAAGTCAAATAGTGACACGTAATAATGACACAGAAGTGTAATGGTGACACAGATGTGAAATAGTGACACGTAATAATGACACAGAAGTATAATGGTGACACAGATGTGAAATAGTGACACATGTAATGATGACACAGAAGTGTAATGGTGACACAGATGTGAAATAGTGACACATGTAATGATGACACAGATGTGAAATAGTGACACATGTAATGATGACACAGAAGTGTAATGGTGACACAGATGTGAAATAGTGACACATGTAATGATGACACAGAAGTGTAATGGTGACACAGACGTGAAATAGTTACACATGTAATGATGACACAGAAGTGTAATGATGACACAGATGTGAAATAGTGACACATGTAATGATGACACAGAAGTGTAATGGTGACACAGATGTGAAATAGTGACACATGTAATGATGACACAGAAGTGTAATGGTGACACAGATGTGAAAAAGTGACACATGTAATGATGACACAGAAGTGAAATAGTGACACATGTAATGATGACACAGAAGTGAAATAGTGACACATGTAATGATGACACAGAAGTGAAATAGTGACACATGTAATGATGACACAGAAGTGAAATAGTGACACATGTAATGATGACACAGAAGTGAAATAGTGACACATGTAATAATGAAATCAAGAAAATAGAGAGACGCACTCACTGAGACAGAACAATAGCTAGAAAAACTTCCGTGCTTGTCCACAAGGCCAGTGCCACTCAGGGTGCAGTCTCTTTTTGCACACTATGCCTTTTCACAGAGAAAAAATATCCTGTAGCATATCAGTCTGATCTGCCCAATGACAGTCCAGCACCAAAATCCCAGGCAATTCTTCTCTGAACAAGACAAACAACAACCCCAGATGTACGTTTCGGCCTCTCTTGGGCCTCATCAGTGAGGTGCAGTCGCATCTCTCTAAGGGCATGTGTGCAAGGAGTCCACGTCTGGTTTCCCCCTTTTACTCTTAGTGAGACCTAAGAGCAATTTGCATAAAAACAAGAAAATAGAGAGACGCACTCACTGAGGCAGAACAATAGCTAGAAAAACTTCCATGCTTGTCCACAAGGCCAGTGCCACTCAAGGTGCAGTCTCTTTTTGCACACTATGCTTTTTTGCACTTCACTGACGAGGCCCAAAGGAGGCCGAAACGATCGTCTGGGGTTGTCATGTTCCTTGTTCAGAGGAGAATTGCCTGGTATTTTGGGGCTGGACTGACCATGTCGGCGGGATCAGACTGATATACTACAGGAAAGTTTTCCTCTGTGAAAAGCACAATTGGGCAGAAAGAAGCTACTCCCAGGTGGCAACCGGGCCATAGAACAAGCTATTGATGCTGCTGTTCGTTCCTGGCAGACTGCTTCTCATTCTGTTTTGCACATGTAATAGTGACACAGACGTGAAATAGTGACAAGTGTAATGGTGACACAGACATGAAATAGTGACACATGTAATGGTGACACAGAAGTGTAATGGTGACACAGACGTGAAATAGTGACACATGTAATGATGACACAGACGTGAAATAGTGACACATGTAATGGTGACACAGAAGTGTAATGGTGACACAGACGTGAAATAGTGACACATGTAATGATGACACAGACGTGAAATAGTGACACATGTAATGATGACACAGACGTGAAATAGTGACACATGTAATGGTGACACAGAAGTGTAATGGTGACACAGACGTGAAATAGTGACACATGTAATGATGACACAGACGTGAAATAGTGACACAGAAGTGAAATAGTGACGCATGTAATGGTGACACAGATGTGAAATAGTGACACATGTAATGGTGACACAGACGTGAAATAGTGCCACATGTAATGATGACAGATGTGAAATAGTGACACATGTAATGGTGACACAGAAGTGTAATGGTGACACAGACGTGAAATAGTGACACATGTAATGATGACACAGAAGTGTAATGGTGACACAGACGTGAAATAGTTGCACATGTAATGGTGACACAGACATGAAATAGTGACACATGTAATGGTGTCACAGATGTGTAATGGTGACACAGACGGGAAATAGTGACACATGTAATGATGACACAGAAGTGTAATGGTGGCACAGACGTGAAATAGTGACACATGTAATAATGACACAGACGTGAAATAGTAACACATTTAATGATGACACAGAAGTGTAATGGTGACACAGACATGAAATAGTGACACAGATGTGAAATAGTGACACATGTAATGGTGACAGACGTGAAATAGTGACACATGTAATGGTGACAGACGTGAAATAGTGACACATGTAATGGTGACACATGTAAAATAGTGACACATGTAATGGTGACACAGACGTGAAATAATGACACGAAATGATGACACAGAAGTGTAATGGTGACACATGTAATGATGACACAGAAGTGTAATGATGACACAGATGTGAAATAGTGACACATGTAATGGTGACAGATGTGAAATAGTGACACGTAATGGTGACACAGACGTGAAATAGTGACACATGTAATGGTGACACAGACGTGAAATAGTGACACATGTAATGGTGACACAGAAGTGTAATGGTGACACAGATATGAAATAGTGACACATGTAATGATGACACAGAAGTGTAAGGGTGACACAGACATGAAATAGTGACACATGTAATGGTGACACAGACATGAAATAGTGACACATGTAATGGTGACACAGACATGAAATAGTGACACATGTAATGGTGACAGACGTGAAATAGTGACACATGTAATGATGACACAGAAGTGTAATGGTGACACAGATGTGAAATAGTGACACATGTAATGGTGACACAGACGTGAAATCGTGACACATGTAATGGTGACACAGACGTGAAATAGTGACACATGTAATGGTGACACAGACATGAAATAGTGACACATGTAATGATGACACAGAAGTGTAAGGATGACACAGACATGAAATAGTGACACATGTAATGGTGACACACACATGAAATAGTGACACATGTAATGGTGACACAGACGTGAAATAGTGACACATGTAATGGTGACACAGAAGTGTAATGGTGACACAGATATGAAATAGTGACACATGTAATGATGACACAGAAGTGTAAGGGTGACACAGACATGAAATAGTGACACATGTAATGGTGACACAGACATGAAATAGTGACACATGTAATGGTGACACAGACATGAAATAGTGACACATGTAATGGTGACAGACGTGAAATAGTGACACATGTAATGATGACACAGAAGTGTAATGGTGACACAGATGTGAAATAGTGACACATGTAATGGTGACACAGACGTGAAATCGTGACACATGTAATGGTGACACAGACGTGAAATAGTGACACATGTAATGGTGACACAGACATGAAATAGTGACACATGTAATGATGACACAGAAGTGTAACGGTGACACAGATGTGAAATAGTGACACATGTAATGGTGACACAGCCGACAAATAGTGACACATGTAATGGTGACACAGACGTGAAATAGTAACACATGTAATGGTGACACAGCCGACAAATAGTGACACATGTAATGGTGACACAGACGTGAAATAGTGGCACATGTAATGATGACACAGAAGTGTAATGGTGACACACACGTGAAATAGCGACACATGTAATGGTGACACAGATGTGAAATAGTGACACATGTAATGATGACACAGAAGTGTAATGGTGACACAGATGTGAAATAGTGACACATGTAATGATGACACAGAAGTGTAATGGTGACACACACGTGAAATAGTGACACATGTAATGATGACATAGACGTGAAATAGTGACACATGTAATGGTGACACGATGTGAAATAGTGACACATGTAATGATGACACAGAAGTGTAATGGTGACACAGATGTGAAATAGTGACACATGTAATGGTGACACAGAAGTGTAATGGTGACACAGATGTGAAATAGTGACACATCTAATGATGACACAGAAGTGTAATGGTGATACAGATGTGAAATAGTGACACATGTAATGGTGACACAGACATGAAATTGTGTCACCATTACACTTCTGTGTCACCATTACATGTGTCACTATTTCATGTCTGTGTCACCATTACATGTGTCACTATTTCACATCTGTGTCACCATTACACTTCTGTGTCATTACATGTGTCACTATTTCACGTCTGTCACCATTACATGTGTCACTATTTCATGTCTGTGTCATCCTTACACTTCTGTGTCATCATTACATGTGTCACAGAAGTTTATTGGTGACACATGTAATGATGACACAGAAGTGTAATGGTGACACATGTAATCATTACACAGAAGTGTAACGGTGACAGACACATGAAATAGTGACACATATAATGGTGACACAGATGTGAAATAGTGACAAATGTAATGATGACACAGAAGTGTAACAGTGACACAGACGTGAAATAGTGACACATGTAATGGTGACACAGATGTGAAATAGTGACACATGTAATGGTGACACACGTGAAATAGTGACACATGTAATGATGACACAGAAGTGTAATGGTGACACAGACATGAAATAGTGACACATGTAATGATGACACAGACGTGAAATAGTGACACATGTAATGATGACACAGAAGTGTAACGGTGACACAGATGTGAAATAGCGACACATGTAATGATGACACAGAAGTGTAACAGTGACACAGACGTGAAATAGTGACACATGTAATGATGACACAGAAGTGTAACGGTGACACAGATGTGAAATAGCGACACATGTAATGATGACACAGAAGTGTAACAGTGACACAGACGTGAAATAGTGACACATGTAATGATGACACAGAAGTGTAACGGTGACACAGATGTGAAATAGTGACACATGTAATGATGACACAGAAGTGTAACGGTGACACAAATGTGAAATAGTGACCCATGTAATGATGACACAGATGTGAAATAGTTACACATGTAATGATGACACAGAAGTGTAATGGTGACACAGACGTGAAATAGTGACACATGTAATGATGACACAGAAGTGTAATGGTGACACAGACGTGAAATAGTGACGCGCAATGGTGACACAGATGTGAAATAGTGACACATGTAATGGTGACACAGACATGAAATTGTGTCACCATTACACTTCTGTGTCACCATTACATGTGTCACTATTTCACGTCTGTGTCACCATTACACTTCAGTGTCATCATTACATGTGTCACTATTTCACGTCTGTCACCATTACATGTGTCACTTTTTCATGTGTGTGTCACCATTACATGTGTCACTATTTCATGTCTGTGTCATCCTTACACTTCTGTGTCATCATTACATGTGTCACAGAAGTTTATTGGTGACACATGTAATGATGACACAGAAGTGTAATGGTGACACAGACGTGAAATAGTGACACATGTAATGGTGACACAGACGTGAAATAGTGACACATGTAATGGTGACACAGAAGTGTAATGGTGACACATGTAATGATGACACAGAAGTGTAACGGTGACAGACACATGAAATAGTGACACATATAATGGTGACACAGATGTGAAATAGTGACAAATGTAATGATGACACAGATGTGAAATAGTGACACATTGTAATGACACAGAAGTGTAATGGTGACACAGACGTGAAATAGTGACACATGTAATGATGACACAGATGTGAAATAGTGACACATGTAATGGTAACACAGACGTGAAATAGTGATACGCAATGGTGACACAGATGTGAAATAGTGATACGCAATGGTGACACACGTGAAATAGTGACACATGTAATGATGACACAGAAGTGTAATGGTGACACAGACATGAAATAGTGACACGCAATGGTGACACAGATGTGAAATAGTGATACATGTAATGATGACACAGAAGTGTAACAGTGACACAGACGTGAAATAGTGACACATGTAATGATGACACAGAAGTGTAATGATGACACAGATGTGAAATAGTGACACATGTAATGATGACACAGAAGTGTAATGATGACACAGACGTGAAATAGTGACACATGTAATGATGACACAGAAGTGTAACGGTGACACAGATGTGAAATAGTGACCCATGTAATGATGACACAGAGGTGAAATAGTGACACATGTAATGGTGACACACATGAAATAGTGACACATGTAATGATGACACAGATGTGAAATAGTTACACATGTAATGATGACACAGAAGTGTAATGGTGACACAGATGTGAAATAGTTACACATGTAATGATGACACAGAAGTGTAATGGTGACACAGACGTGAAATAGTGACACATGTAATGATGACACAGAAGTGTAACAGTGACACAGACGTGAAATAGTGACACATGTAATGATGACACAGAAGTGTAACAGTGACACAGACGTGAAATAGTGACACATGTAATGATGACACAGAAGTGTAATGATGACACAGACGTGAAATAGTGACACGCAATGGTGACACAGATGTGAAATAGTGACACATGTAATGATGACACAGAAGTGTAATGGTGACACAGACGTGAAAGTTACACCTGTAATGGTGACACAGATGTGAAATAGTGACACATGTAATGATGACACAGAAGTGTAACGGTGACACAGATGTGAAATAGTGACACATGTAATGGTGACACACTTGAAATAGTGACACATGTAATGATGACACAGAAGTGTAATGATGACACAGACGTGAAATAGTGACACGCAATGGTGACACAGATGTGAAATAGTGACACGCAATGGTGACACAGATGTGAAATAGTGACACATGTAATGATGACACAGAAGTGTAACAGTGACACAGACGTGAAATAGTGACACGCAATGGTGACACAGAAGTGTAATGATGACACAGATGTGAAATAGTGACACATGTAATGATGACACAGAAGTGTAATGATGACACAGACGTGAAATAGTGACACATGTAATGATGACACAGATGTGAAATAGTGACACATGTAATGGTAACACAGACGTGAAATAGTGATACGCAATGGTGACACAGATGTGAAATAGTGATACGCAATGGTGACACACGTGAAATAGTGACACATGTAATGATGACACAGAAGTGTAATGGTGACACAGACATGAAATAGTGACACGCAATGGTGACACAGATGTGAAATAGTGATACATGTAATGATGACACAGAAGTGTAACAGTGACACAGACGTGAAATAGTGACACATGTAATGATGACACAGAAGTGTAATGATGACACAGATGTGAAATAGTGACACATGTAATGATGACACAGAAGTGTAATGATGACACAGACGTGAAATAGTGACACATGTAATGATGACACAGAAGTGTAACGGTGACACAGATGTGAAATAGTGACCCATGTAATGATGACACAGAGGTGAAATAGTGACACATGTAATGGTGACACACATGAAATAGTGACACATGTAATGATGACACAGATGTGAAATAGTTACACATGTAATGATGACACAGAAGTGTAATGGTGACACAGATGTGAAATAGTTACACATGTAATGATGACACAGAAGTGTAATGGTGACACAGACGTGAAATAGTGACACATGTAATGATGACACAGAAGTGTAACAGTGACACAGACGTGAAATAGTGACACATGTAATGATGACACAGAAGTGTAACAGTGACACAGACGTGAAATAGTGACACATGTAATGATGACACAGAAGTGTAATGATGACACAGACGTGAAATAGTGACACGCAATGGTGACACAGATGTGAAATAGTGACACATGTAATGATGACACAGAAGTGTAATGGTGACACAGACGTGAAAGTTACACCTGTAATGGTGACACAGATGTGAAATAGTGACACATGTAATGATGACACAGAAGTGTAACGGTGACACAGATGTGAAATAGTGACACATGTAATGGTGACACACTTGAAATAGTGACACATGTAATGATGACACAGAAGTGTAATGATGACACAGACGTGAAATAGTGACACGCAATGGTGACACAGATGTGAAATAGTGACACGCAATGGTGACACAGATGTGAAATAGTGACACATGTAATGATGACACAGAAGTGTAACAGTGACACAGACGTGAAATAGTGACACGCAATGGTGACACAGAAGTGTAATGATGACACAGATGTGAAATAGTGACACATGTAATGATGACACAGAAGTGTAATGATGACACAGACGTGAAATAGTGACCCATGTAATGATGACACAGATGTGAAATAGTTGCACATGTAATGATGACACAGAAGTGTAATGGTGACACAGACGTGAAATAGTGACACATGTAATGATGACACAGAAGTGTAACAGTGACACAGACGTGAAATAGTGACACATGTAATGATGACACAGAAGTGAAATAGTGACACATGTAATGATGACACAGAAGTGTAACGGTGACACAGACGTGAAATAGTGACACATGTAATGATGACACAGAAGTGAAATAGTGACACATGTAATGATGACACAGAAGTGAAATAGTTACACATGTAATGATGACACAGAAGTGTAACGGTGACAGACGTGAAATAGGGACACATGTAATGGTGACACAGATGTGAAATAGTGACACATGTAATGATGACACAGAAGTGAAATAGTGACACATGTAATGATGACACAGACGTGAAATAGTGACACATGTAATGATGACACAGAAGTGAAATAGCGACACATGTAATGATGACACAGACGTGAAATAGTGACACATGTAATGATGACACAGAAGTGAAATAGCGACACATGTAATGATGACACAGACGTGAAATAGTGACACATGTAATGATGACACAGAAGTGAAATAGTGACACATGTAATGATGACACAGAAGTGTAATGGTGACACAGACGTGAAAGTTACACCTGTAATGGTGACACAGATGTGAAATAGTGACACATGTAATGATGACACAGAAGTGTAACGGTGACACAGATGTGAAATAGTGACACATGTAATGGTGACACACTTGAAATAGTGACACATGTAATGATGACACAGAAGTGTAACGGTGACACAGATGTGAAATAGTGACACATGTAATGGTGACACACTTGAAATAGTGACACATGTAATGATGACACAGAAGTGTAATAGTGACACAGACGTGAAATAGTGACACATGTAATGATGACACAGAAGTGTAATAGTGACACAGACGTGAAATAGTGACCCATGTAATGGTGACACAGACGTTAAATAGTGACACATGTAATGATGACACAGATGTGAAATAGTTACACATGTAATGATGACACAGAAGTTTAATGGTGACACAGACGTGAAATAGTGACACATGTAATGATGACACAGAAGTGTAACGGTGACACAGACGTGAAATAGTGACACATGTAATGATGACACAGAAGTGTAATGGTGACACAGACGTGAAATAGTGACACATGTAATGGTGACACAGATGTGAAATAGTGACACATGTAATGGTGACACAGATGTGAAATAGTGACACATGTTTTGATGACACAGAAGTGAAATAGTTACACATGTAATGATGACACAGAAGTGTAATGGTGACACAGACGTGAAATAGTGACACATGTAATGATGACACAGAAGTGAAATAGTGACACATGTAATGATGACACAGAAGTGTAATGGTGACACAGATGTGAAATAGTGACACATGTAATGATGACACAGACGTGTAATGGTGACACACTTGAAATAGTGACACATGTAATGATGACACAGAAGTGTAATAGTGACACAGACGTGAAATAGTGACACCTGTAATGGTGACACAGACGTGAAATAGTGACACATGTAATGGTGACACACGCGAAATAGGTACACATGTAATGATGACACAGAAGTGTAATGGTGACACAGACGTGAAATAGTGACACATGTAATGATGACAAAGAAGATTAACGGTGACACAGACGTGAAATAGTGACACATGTAATGATGACACAGAAGTGTAATGGTGACACAGACGTGAAATAGTGACACATGTAATGATGACACAGAAGTCTAATGATGACACAGAAGTGTAATGGTGACACAGACGTGAAATAGTGACACATGTAATGGTGACACACGTGAAATAGTGACACATGTAATGATGACACAGAAGTGTAATGGTGACACATGTAATGATGACACAGAAGTCTAATGATGACACAGAAGTGTAATGGTGACACAGACGTGAAATAGTGACACATGTAATGGTGACACACGTGAAATAGTGACACATGTAATGATGACACAGAAGTGTAATGGTGACACATGTAATGATGACACAGAAGTGTAACGGTGACACACGTGAAATAGTGACACATGTAATGATGACACAGAAGTGTAACGTGACACAGACGTGAAATAGTGACACATGTAATGATGACACAGAAGTCTAACGGTGACACAGATGTGAAATAGTGACACATGTAATGATGACACAGAAGTGTAATGGTGACACAGTTGTGAAATAGTGACACATGTAATGGTGACACAGACGTGAAATAGTGACACATGTAATGATGACACAGAAGTGTAACGGTGACACACGTGAAATAGTGACACATGTAATGATGACACAGAAGTGTAACGGTGACACACGTGAAATAGTGACACATGTAATGATGACACAGAAGTGTAACGGTGACACACGTGAAATAGTGACACATGTAATGATGACACAGAAGTGTAATGGTGACACAGACGTGAAATAGTGACACATGTAATGATGACACAGAAGTGTAACGTGACACAGACATGAAATAGTGACACATGTAATGATGACACAGAAGTCTAACGGTGACACAGATGTGAAATAGCAACACATGTAATGATGACACAGAAGTGTAATGGTGACACAGACGTGAAATAGTGACACATGTAATGATGACACAGAAGTGTAACGTGACACAGACGTGAAATAGTGACACATGTAATGATGACACAGAAGTCTAACGGTGACACAGATGTGAAATAGAATACAAAAAAGAAGAAGGCGCCAACATAGTGTGAATCTATATTAAAAGTTGTTCACTCCCCACACATGAATTGTACTTGCAAAAAGTAAAGCACTTGAGAAGTGCTACAATGGCTTTCTGGAGCATTAACAGCTGTCCAGGTAGCTGGTCTCTCGTAGTCAAAATGTGCTCCTAGTGCTGCGTACGATCTGCAGCAGTTATGCAGCTTGAGCCCTTTCACCTGCTACTTTCTCTCGTTGTGTTCGTAATAAGAGAGATGCCTAAACCAGGTAGGCTGGTAGCTATGATCGGGTGCCAAGTACTTGATGGTAACGAATCCTGAACAAATAATATCACTCAGCCGTGATAAAGATAAGGTTAAAAACAAATGTTTATTGCATAAACATGTATCACAACGCGTTTCCCGGTCTACCTTGACCGCTTCCTCAGGTGAATAAACCATATCTAAAATGCACAGCTTATATTTGCTTAACTCGGCGTTCAAGCCGAATTAAAGCGCATGCGTGAAGGAGTACGCAATCCCCATAGTAAAAAGGGGTGTGTATCAACGTCTGAATGATTGGTCGTCTAACAGAAAAATCAGACCAACCACAGAGAACCATGGTAACACACCTCTAACGTATGTGTAAGTGTATATCAAATACTTTCCTGATGTATAAGTTGCTACCGAAAGCGTAATTTATTTAAAATACAAGTAACAATTTGCTCTTCAATAGTATTTATACAAGGTTACCAACGGTTACTACAGTCGCCGTGGCGCTATAAGATTCTGAATGCGTACGGTTTAACCCCTAATAGGGATATTACCCCCTCATGCATTTACATCATAAATGCTATACTGTACTATATATCAGAAACAATGACTTATATCCCAATGAACTGATATGTACAGGATTTATACTATAGAAAAAATAAATAATATCAAATGTAAAAAATATATACAAAAATATATAAAAAAAATATATATTTTTTTTTTTTTTTTTTTTTTATATACTAACCCTCATGTCAAAGATTACAAATACATTTGCTCATATAAACAATACAGATTCCTGAAAATGATAATACTAAATATATAAAATATATTCATAAAGTGTATATATTAAACTGATAAAAAGTTAACATCTATGTGTACTTGTGGTGTATCAATTTACCTCATGTGATCCCTCTCCCAATACTAAAGCTATCCGGATCAGATTCAGTTTCAGGAGGGATGTAATGGTGTTATCTATACTTAATGGAGAAATATAGTAATAACTCTGTCAGAGTATATTATTAATACTAATATCGAAAAATGATTAATGAAAATAGGAATGACCACTAACTAATAACAAAATATGACTGTAACTTAGTTAAATGCCGCCATATCAAGATTCTCATTCAGACCGTATGGATTTAAAGTTTTTAATTTCCAGATCCAATACGTCTCTCTTTGTCTTAAATCAATTAATCTATTTCTACCCCATTTAGATGAAATTTGTTCAATAGGGAAAATACTATACAGATCTGTCTGCCCATCATGACAACAAACTCCATGTCTAGAGACACTATGTTTAATACACGATTTCTTCACGTTTCTCATGTGTTCCCCCCATCTCTTTTTCAGGGGTCTAGATGTTCTCCCTATATACTGTAAGCCACATTTGCATTCCAGTAAGTATATTACGAAGGAGGAATCACATGAAAAATGAGTCTTTATCTCAAATTCTTCTTTCGTAGAAAAAGACCTGAATTTATACTCATCTCCCTTTGTAAAATCACAAAGCCCACAGTTGGCTCTATTACATTTGTAGAACCCTTTCTTATTAGACAGCCAGTTTTTTGTCTTATTTGCAATATTTTTTCCAAATTTCTTCATCAATATTTTACTAGGGGCAAGTTTATTTTTTAATGAAGGTGCTCTTTTAAAAGTACATGTGGGGTTTTCATCTAAAATATTCCTTAATACCGGATCATTCAATAGAATGTTCCAATGCTTGCGAACAATTCTCTTAATTTTATCATGGTTTGAGGTAAATTTAGTTATAAATCTCAGATTATTATTTTTATTCACTTTGTTCTTATTTGTGCATATCTCATCTAACTTCTTGCACTCTAAATTATCCTTCTCTTTTGTGGTTTTGAAGAATTCAGACCTATCTTTATTTCTAGCCTTTAAATAGCTCTCCTCTATTAGATCCCCAGGATACTTCCTTTCAAGGAATCTCTTTTTTAGGATTCCTGCTTGTTCGTCATAAAGAGTTAAATTAGTACAATTTCTACGGATTCTGGAAAACTGATTGTATGGAATATTACTCTTCCATGCCTTGTAATGATTACTTTTGTAATTCAAGTAACTATTTGTATCCACTGTTTTAAAGTGGGTTTTGGTCAAAATATGACCTACTTGGTCCCAATATAGTACCAAGTCCAGAAATTCAATATGATCTACATTGATATTATGAGTAAACTTAAGTCCCATATTGTTTTCATTAAGTGATTTAATAAAGTCTACGGCTTTATCCTCTGAACCTTCCCAAATAAAAATAAGGTCATCTATAAAACGGCCATAGAACACCAGATTCGCCCCCAGAGGGGAACTATATATGTATATTTCTTCAAATACCCCCATGAATAAATTTGCAAAACTGGGGGCAAATCTGGTGCCCATGGCCGTTCCTTTGATCTGTAAAAAAAATTGTTCCTGATAAACAAAATAATTATGTTTCAACACAAATGAAATTGCTTCCAACAAAAACAATCTCTGTTTACAGGGTAAAAATTGATCTCTCTTCAAAAAAACATCTATAGCATCTATGCCCAGATGGTGCTCTATGTTTGAATAGAGAGCTGTCACGTCACAAGTGAACCAAATAAGCTTACGTCCTGCCCTTTCTATTTTCGATAACTTGGCTATTAGATCTGGGGTATCTTTGATATATGACGGAAGCCCCTTCACTATTTTTTTTAAAAAATGATCAATATATTCAGATAAGTTGCAAGTCAAACTACCTATGCCCGAAATAATGGGCCTACCCGGTGGATTGTTGGTGCACTTGTGTATTTTCGGGAGGTGATAGTAATATGCTAAATTTGGTGACATAGGGACCAGATATTCTTTCTCCTTTTTTGTTAAGATCCCCTCTAGGAACCCTTTGTCTACCATTTTAATTAACTGTATCATATAAGTTTTAGTAGGATTAAATGTAAGTTTTTTGTAATAATTTTGATCTAAAAGGATCCTATTAGCTTCTTGTAAATAATCTGACATATTTTGCAGAACCACCCCTCCTCCTTTGTCCGCCTGCCTGATCACCAAGTTGTCATTTTTGGCTAATCTTGACAAAGCTTTAATCTCATATATATTCAAGTTGGAGTTCCCCACTTTCTTCTCTAGTGTACCAAACTCCTCTAAAACCAGATTTTGAAATAGAGAAATATATGGACTGTTGACTGGCGGGTTAAAATTAGATCTTAACATTAAATTAGAATGGATATAGTCATCAAATAATGCATTACATAACTCTTCTGGTTCATGGTATACTATACTATTACTCGGTCTTTCTGGCATATCATCAGTAATGATAGCCAATTGTGTTGTATTATTGATTTTCTTATAACAAAAGTACTTTTGCATAGACAGTTTTCTTACAAACCGATTGAGATCTACGAACAGTTCAAACAAATTATGTTCGTTAGAAGGACAAAAGGATAGGCCCCTGTTTAATACGCAGACTTCTTCATTTGTGAGATTGTGACTCGAGAGGTTGAAGATACCCTCTTTCATTCTCTCAAGTCTCTTCTTTTTGGCAGATTTACCTCTGCCTCTCCTGCCACGCTTGCGTATGATCTTTTTTGTGGAGTAAAAGTTCTTATATTTTCTATCTTTGGAGGAGCCCTCTCTAACTGCTTTAGACGTATGGGCATGTGTCTCTGATGTGTTAAATAGGGACCTTGTTCTCTGTTTGACTGAAAATCCTGTGAATTTTGTGATCTCCACTCAGCTCTATTTTCCCCATTAAACTGATCAGGATAATGTTGTTTATTCCTATTTTGTGATGACTTCCTATAATGTTCATCATTTCTGTGACTGTCCTCTCCAAACTGATTATGTCTATTGTTATAGGAATTTCTTGGTGAATAGTAGTTATTACTGTTAGGTCTCCTGTCGTTATAATAACCACCCTGATGGGTATGGTTATTTCTATCTCTCCATGTGTAAGAATTATTCCTAGAGGGACCTGGCGATTGATAGTCCGTCCTCAAATTTTGATTATTACCCACATTTTTCTTTTTGTCTTTCGGTTTTTTATAGTGAACTTTAACCCATTTGTTATTAGTATCTCCTTCTAGTTCTAAATTCTCCTTCTGTTCACCATTATCTTCATTGGGACTGACCTCCATATCATTGTTTATTACCGGTGTATTATAGATACAACCTTCTAAATAATCTTTTTCATCTCTCGCTAATTTTTTGATTTTTAGCTTGATTAACTTCTTTTGGAATGTATCTGATCTATCTAGTATCTCTTTGTTTTTGCTCAGATAATCAGGGTTACTTGAAAATTTCCCTAATAACATTTGCAATTTCTCAATTTCCAAACTCACATTATTCAAGAGGGACTCTCTAAACTCAATTAATAAATCTATTAACTTAAAAGAACAAACAGTTAGTTCATTCTGCCATTTTTTAGTAAGGTCTTCATCATGTGTAAAAGAACATAATTTACTAATCCTTAAACCTCTTGGTATGTGACCTTTATTTTTATATTTTTTTAAAGTGTCTATATCCCACCAATGTCTGTGTTCCCGTTTCAAAGCATCTTCTAGTTTGTGAAATAATTGAACCATTGTGAGTTCATCATCTCCTTTGGATAAAACCTCCAAAGGGGTATCTAAATTACTTAAAATAAGACGTGAATTAACTCTCTCCTCTTTGCTTTGCATGGTGTCAAAAAAAAAAAATAATAATATATGTGCACCACCTACAAATTCAACAAGTGATAACAAAACAAACTGATAATCAAACTGCTGTTCTGCAATGAAAAATAAATACAATGTATGTATAAGTCGCTAACTGACCAGTGCCAAAAATCAAAATATTAATGCCCAAAATGTGTAAAATCAGTAGCGCCTAAAAACCAACAAAAATCTAAAGTGATGCTGTTATAATTAATATAAAGAACATGTATGTGCAAAAGAATATGTGCAGATAAACATATGCAAGTGCAAAAACACAACAAAAAACTTCCCACACACTGAGTGGTGTGAGGTGAACTCACAAACAATAATGTCAATCAATCAAAAACTCAGGTGTGTGAACCCAAAAGTCCAAAGTTCGAATAATGATGGTATGGCGGCAAAGACTTCTTCCAAAAGTTGAAGGCAAATCAAACGTGGAAAATCTGTATAGAATACAAAAAAGAAGAAGGCGCCAACATAGTGTGAATCTATATTAAAAGTTGTTCACTCCCCACACATGAATTGTACTTACAAAAAGTAAAGCACTTGAGAAGTGCTACAACGGCTTTCTGGAGCATTAACAGCTGTCCAGGTAGCTGGTCTCTCGTAGTCAAAATGTGCTCCTAGTGCTGCGTACGATCTGCAGCAGTTATGCAGCTTGAGCCCTTTCACCTGCTACTTTCTCTCGTTGTGTTCGTAATAAGAGAGATGCCTAAACCAGGTAGGCTGGTAGCTATGATCGGGTGCCAAGTACTTGATGGTAACGAATCCTGAACAAATAATATCACTCAGCCGTGATAAAGATAAGGTTAAAAACAAATGTTTATTGCATAAACATGTATCACAACGCGTTTCCCGGTCTACCTTGACCGCTTCCTCAGGTGAATAAACCATATCTAAAATGCACAGCTTATATTTGCTTAACTCGGCGTTCAAGCCGAATTAAAGCGCATGCGTGAAGGAGTACGCAATCCCCATAGTAAAAAGGGGTGTGTATCAATGTCTGAATGATTGGTCGTCTAACAGAAAAATCAGACCAACCACAGAGAACCATGGTAACACACCTCTAACGTATGTGTAAGTGTATATCAAATACTTTCCTGATGTATAAGTTGCTACCGAAAGCGTAATTTATTTAAAATACAAGTAACAATTTGCTCTTCAATAGTATTTATACAAGGTTACCAACGGTTACTACAGTCGCCGTGGCGCTATAAGATTCTGAATGCGTACGGTTTAACCCCTAATAGGGATATTACTCCTTCATGCATTTACATCATAAATGCTATACTGTACTATATATCAGAAACAATGACTTATATCCCAATGAACTGATATGTACAGGATTAATACTATATAAAAAATAAATAATATCAAATGTAAAAAATATATACAAAAATATATAAAAAAAATATATATATATTTTTTTTTTTTTTTATATACTAACCCTCATGTCAAAGATTACAAATACATTTGCTCATATAAACAATACAGATTCCTGAAAATGATAATACTAAATATATAAAATATATTCATAAAGTGTATATATTAAACTGATAAAAAGTTAACATCTATGTGTACTTGTGGTGTATCAATTTACCTCATGTGATCCCTCTCCCAATACTAAAGCTATCCGGATCAGATTCAGTTTCAGGAGGGATGTAATGGTGTTATCTATACTTAATGGAGAAATATAGTAATAACTCTGTCAGAGTATATTATTAATACTAATATCGAAAAATGATTAATGAAAATAAGAATGACCACTAACTAATAACAAAATATGACTGTAACTTAGTTAAATGCCGCCATATCAAGATTCTCATTCAGACCGTATGGATTTAAAGTTTTTAATTTCCAGATCCAATACGTCTCTCTTTGTCTTAAATCAATTAATCTATTTCTACCCCATTTAGATGAAATTTGTTCAATAGGGAAAATACTATACAAATCTGTCTGCCCATCATGACAACAAACTCCATGTCTAGAGACACTATGTTTAATACACGATTTCTTCACGTTTCTCATGTGTTCCCCCATCTCTTTTTCAGGGGTCTAGATGTTCTCCCTATATACTGTAAGCCACATTTGCATTCCAGTAAGTATATTACGAAGGAGGAATCACATGAAAAATGAGTCTTTATCTCAAATTCTTCTTTCGTAGAAAAAGACCTGAATTTATACTCATCTCCCTTTGTAAAATCACAAAGCCCACAGTTAGCTCTATTACATTTGTAGAACCCTTTCTTGTTAGACAGCCAGACAGTGGAGATCACAAAATTCACAGGATTTTCAGTCAAACAGAGAACAAGGTCCCTATTTAACACATCAGAGACACATGCCCATACGTCTAAAGCAGTTAGAGAGGGCTCCTCCAAAGATAGAAAATATAAGAACTTTTACTCCACAAAAAAGATCATACGCAAGCGTGGCAGGAGAGGCAGAGGTAAATCTGCCAAAAAGAAGAGACTTGAGAGAATGAAAGAGGGTATCTTCAACCTCTCGAGTCACAATCTCACAAATGAAGAAGTCTGCGTATTAAACAGGGGCCTATCCTTTTGTCCTTCTAACGAACATAATTTGTTTGAACTGTTCGTAGATCTCAATCGGTTTGTAAGAAAACTGTCTATGCAAAAGTACTTTTGTGATAAGAAAATCAATAATACAACACAATTGGCTATCATTACTGATGATATGCCAGAAAGACCGAGTAATAGTATAGTATACCATGAACCAGAAGAGTTATGTAATGCATTATTTGATGACTATATCCATTCTAATTTAATGTTAAGATCTAATTTTAACCCGCCAGTCAACAGTCCATATATTTCTCTATTTCAAAATCTGGTTTTAGAGGAGTTTGGTACACTAGAGAAGAAAGTGGGGAACTCCAACTTGAATATATATGAGATTAAAGCTTTGTCAAGATTAGCCAAAAATGACAACTTGGTGATCAGGCAGGCGGACAAAGGAGGAGGGGTGGTTCTGCAAAATATGTCAGATTATTTACAGGAAGCTAATAGGATCCTTTTAGATCAAAATTATTACAAAAAACTTACATTTAATCCTACTAAAACTTATATGATACAGTTAATTAAAATGGTAGACAAAGGGTTCCTAGAGGGGATCTTAACAAAAAAGAAGAAAGAATATCTGGTCCCTATGTCACCAAATTTAGCATATTACTATCACCTCCCGAAAATACACAAGTGCACCAACAATCCACCGGGTAGGCCCATTATTTCGGGCATAGGTAGTTTGACTTGCAACTTATCTGAATATATTGATCATTTTTTTAAAAAAATAGTGAAGGGGCTTCCGTCATATATCAAAGATACCCCAGATCTAATAGCCAAGTTATCGAAAATAGAAAGGGCAGGACATAAGCTTATTTGGTTCACTTGTGACGTGACAGCTCTCTATTCAAACATAGAGCACCATCTGGGCATAGATGCTATAGATGTTTTTTTGAAGAGAGATCAATTTTTACCCTGTAAACAGAGATTGTTTTTGTTGGAAGCAATTTCATTTGTGTTGAAACATAATTATTTTGTTTATCAGGAACAATTTTTTTTACAGATCAAAGGAACGGCCATGGGCACCAGATTTGCCCCCAGTTTTGCAAATTTATTCATGGGGGTATTTGAAGAAAGATACATATATAGTTCCCCTCTGGGGGCGAATCTGGTGTTCTATGGCCGTTTTATAGATGACCTTATTTTTATTTGGGAAGGTTCAGAGGATAAAGCCGTAGACTTTATTAAATCACTTAATGAAAACAATATGGGACTTAAGTTTACTCATAATATCAATGTAGATCATATTGAATTTCTGGACTTGGTACTATATTGGGACCAAGTAGGTCATATTTTGACCAAAACCCACTTTAAAACAGTGGATACAAATAGTTACTTGAATTACAAAAGTAATCATTACAAGGCATGGAAGAGTAATATTCCATACAATCAGTTTTCCAGAATCCGTAGAAATTGTACTAATTTAACTCTTTATGACGAACAAGCAGGAATCCTAAAAAAGAGATTCCTTGAAAGGAAGTATCCTGGGGATCTAATAGAGGAGAGCTATTTAAAGGCTAGAAATAAAGATAGGTCTGAATTCTTCAAAACCACAAAAGAGAAGGATAATTTAGAGTGCAAGAAGTTAGATGAGATATGCACAAATAAGAACAAAGTGAATAAAAATAATAATCTGAGATTTATAACTAAATTTACCTCAAACCATGATAAAATTAAGAGAATTGTTTGCAAGCATTGGAACATTCTATTGAATGATCCGGTATTAAGGAATATTTTAGATGAAAACCCCACATGTACTTTTAAAAGAGCACCTTCATTAAAAAATAAACTTGCCCCTAGTAAAATATTGATGAAGAAATTTGGAAAAAATATTGCAAATAAGACAAAAAACTGGCTGTCTAACAAGAAAGGGTTCTACAAATGTAATAGAGCTAACTGTGGGCTTTGTGATTTTACAAAGGGAGATGAGTATAAATTCAGGTCTTTTTCTACGAAAGAAGAATTTGAGATAAAGACTCATTTTTCATGTGATTCCTCCTTCGTAATATACTTACTGGAATGCAAATGTGGCTTACAGTATATAGGGAGAACATCTAGACCCCTGAAAAAGAGATGGGGGGAACACATGAGAAACGTGAAGAAATCGTGTATTAAACATAGTGTCTCTAGACATGGAGTTTGTTGTCATGATGGGCAGACAGATCTGTATAGTATTTTCCCTATTGAACAAATTTCATCTAAATGGGGTAGAAATAGATTAATTGATTTAAGACAAAGAGAGACGTATTGGATCTGGAAATTAAAAACTTTAAATCCATACGGTCTGAATGAGAATCTTGATATGGCGGCATTTAACTAAGTTACAGTCATATTTTGTTATTAGTTAGTGGTCATTCTTATTTTCATTAATCATTTTTCGATATTAGTATTAATAATATACTCTGACAGAGTTATTACAATATTTCTCCATTAAGTATAGATAACACAATTACATCCCTCCTGAAACTGAATCTGATCCGGATAGCTTTAGTATTGGGAGAGGGATCACATGAGGTAATTTGATACACCACAAGTACACATAGATGTTAACTTTTTATCAGTTTAATATATACACTTTATGAATATATTTTATATATTTAGTATTATCATTTTCAGGAATCTGTATTGTTTATATGAGCAAATGTATTTGTAATCTTTGACATGAGGGTTAGTATATATAAAAAAAAAAAAAAAAATATATATATTTTTTTTTATATATTTTTGTATATATTTTTTACATTTGATATTATTTATTTTTTATATAGTATAAATCCTGTACATATCAGTTCATTGGGATATAAGTCATTGTTTCTGATATATAGTACAGTATAGCATTTATGATGTAAATGCATGAGGGGGTAATATCCCTATTAGGGGTTAAACCGTACGCATTCAGAATCTTATAGCGCCACGGCGACTGTAGTAACCGTTGGTAACCTTGTATAAATACTATTGAAGAGCAAATTGTTACTTGTATTTTAAATAAATTACGCTTTCGGTAGCAACTTATACATCAGGAAAGTATTTGATATACACTTACACATACGTTAGAGGTGTGTTACCATGGTTCTCTGTGGTTGGTCTGATTTTTCTGTTAGACGACCAATCATTCAGACGTTGATACACACCCCTTTTTACTATGGGGATTGCGTACTCCTTCACGCATGCGCTTTAATTCGGCTTGAACGCCGAGTTAAGCAAATATAAGCTGTGCATTTTAGATATGGTTTATTCACCTGAGGAAGCGGTCAAGGTAGACCGGGAAACGCGTTGTGATACATGTTTATGCAATAAACATTTGTTTTTAACCTTATCTTTATCACGGCTGAGTGATATTATTTGTTCAGGATTCGTTACCATCAAGTACTTGGCACCCGATCATAGCTACCAGCCTACCTGGTTTAGGCATCTCTCTTATTACGAACACAACGAGAGAAAGTAGCAGGTGAAAGGGCTCAAGCTGCATAACTGCTGCAGATCGTACGCAGCACTAGGAGCACATTTTGACTACGAGAGACCAGCTACCTGGACAGCTGTTAATGCTCCAGAAAGCCGTTGTAGCACTTCTCAAGTGCTTTACTTTTTGTAAGTACAATTCATGTGTGGGGAGTGAACAACTTTTAATATAGATTCACACTATGTTGGCGCCTTCTTCTTTTTTGTATTCTATACAGATTTTCCACGTTTGATTTGCCTTCAACTTTTGGAAGAAGTCTTTGCCGCCATACCATCATTATTCGAACTTTGGACTTTTGGGTTCACACACCTGAGTTTTTGATTGATTGACATTATTGTTTGTGAGTTCACCTCACACCACTCAGTGTGTGGGAAGTTTTTTGTTGTGTTTTTGCACTTGCATATGTTTATCTGCACATATTCTTTTGCACATACATGTTCTTTATATTAATTATAACAGCATCACTTTAGATTTTTGTTGGTTTTTAGGCGCTACTGATTTTACACATTTTGGGCATTAATATACAGATGTGAAATAGCAACACATGTAATGATGACACAGAAGTGTAATGGTGACACAGACGTGAAATAGTGACACATGTAATGATGACACAGAAGTGTAACGGTGACACAGATGTGAAATAGTGACACATGTAATGATGACACAGAAGTGTAATGGTGACACAGATGTGAAATAGTGACACATGTAATGATGACACAGATGTGAAATAGTGACACATGTAATGATGACACAGACGTGAAATAGTGACACATGTAATGATGACACAGAAGTGTAATGGTGACACAGATGTGAAATAGTGACACATGTAATGATGACACAGAAGTGTAATGGTGACACAGATGTGAAATAGTGACACATGTAATGATGACACAGAAGTGTAATGGTGACACAGATGTGACATAGTGACATGTAATGGTGACACAGAAGTGTAATGGTGACACAGACGGGAAATAGTGACACATGTAATGATGACACAGAAGTGTAATGGTGGCACAGACATGAAATAGTGACACATGTAATAATGACACAGACGTGAAATAGTGACACATGTAATGATGACACAGAAGTGTAATGGTGACACAGATGTGACATAGTGACACATGTAATGATGACACAGAAGTGTAATGGTGGCACAGACATGAAATAGTGACACATGTAATAATGACACAGACGTGAAATAGTGACACATGTAATGATGACACAGAAGTGTAATGGTGACACAGACATGAAATAGTGACACAGATGTGAAATAGTGACACATGTAATGGTGACACAGACGTGAAATAATGACACGAAATGATGACACAGAAGTGTAATGGTGACACATGTAATGATGACACAGAAGTGTAATGGTGACACAGATGTGAAATAGTGACACATGTAATGGTGACACAGAAGTGTAATGGTGACACAGATGTGAAATAGTGACACATGTAATGATGACACAGAAGTGTAATGGTGACACAGATGTGAAATAGTGACACATGTAATGGTGACAGACGTGAAATAGTGACACGTAATGGTGACACAGACGTGAAATAGTGACACATGTAATGGTGACACAGACGTGAAATAATGACACAAAATGATGACACAGAAGTGTAATGGTGACACATGTAATGATGACACAGAAGTGTAATGGTGACACATGTAATGATGACACAGAAGTGTAACGTGACACAGACGTGAAATAGTGACACATGTAATGATGACACAGAAGTCTAACGGTGACACAGATGTGAAATAGTGACACATGTAATGATGACACAGAAGTCTAACGGTGACACAGATGTGAAATAGTGACACATGTAATGGTGACACAGACGTGAAATACTGACACATGTAATGATGACACAGAAGTGTAACGGTGACACAGATGTGAAATAGTGACACATGTAATGATGACACAGAAGTGTAATGGTGACACAGATGTGAAATAGTGACACATGTAATGATGACACAGAAGTGTAACGGTGACACAGATGTGAAATAGTGACACATGTAATGATGACACAGACGTGTAATGGTGACACACTTGAAATAGTGACACATGTAATGATGACACAGAAGTGTAACGGTGACACAGACGGGAAATAGTGACACATGTAATGATGACACAGAAGTGTAATGGTGACACAGATGTGAAATAGTGACACATGTAATGATGACACAGAAGTGTAATGGTGGCACAGACATGAAATAGTGACACATGTAATAATGACACAGACGTGAAATAGTAACACATTTAATGATGACACAGAAGTGTAATGGTGACACAGATGTGAAATAGTGACACATGTAATGGTGACACAGACGTGAAATAATGACACATGTAATGATGACACAGAAGTGTAACGGTGACACACGTGAAATAGTGACACATGTAATGATGACACAGACGTGAAATAGTGACACATGTAATGATGACACAGAAGTGTAATGGTGACACAGATGTGAAATAGTGACACATGTAATGATGACACAGAAGTGTAATGGTGACACAGATGTGAAATAGTGACACATGTAATGGTGACACAGAAGTGTAATGGTGACACAGACGTGAAATAATGACACGAAATGATGACACAGAAGTGTAATGGTGAGACATGTAATGATGACACAGAAGTGTAATGGTGACACAGATGTGAAATAGTGACACATGTAATGGTGACAGATGTGAAATAGTGACACATGTAATGATGACACAGAAGTGTAATGGTGACACAGATGTGAAATAGTGACACATGTAATGGTGACAGACGTGAAATAGTGACACGTAATGGTGACACAGACGTGAAATAGTGACACATGTAATGGTGACACAGACATGAAATAGGGACACATGTAATGATGACACAGAAGTGTAACAGTGACACAGACGTGAAATAGTGACACATGTAATGATGACACAGACGTGAAATAGTGACACATGTAATGGTGACACAGATGTGAAATAGTGACACATGTAATGATGACACAGAAGTGTAATGGTGACACAGATGTGAAATAGTGACACATGTAATGATGACACAGAAGTGTAACGGTGACACAGACGTGAAATAGTGACACATGTAATGATGACACAGAAGTGTAATGGTGACACAGATGTGAAATAGTGACACATGTAATGATGACACAGAAGTGTAATGGTGACACAGATGTGAAATAGTGACACATGTAATGGTGACACAGACTTGAAATTGTGTCACCATTACACTTCTGTGTCACCATTACATGTGTCACTATTTCATGTCTGTGTCACCATTACATGTGTCACTATTTCACATCTGTGTCACCATTACATGTGTCACTATTTCACATCTGTGTCACCATTACATGTGTCACTGACGTGAAATAGTGACACATGTAATGATGACACAGACGTGATATAGTGACACATGTAATGATGACACAGAAGTGTAATGGTGACACAGACATGAAATAGTGACACATGTAATGGTGATACACGTGAAATAGTGACACATGTAATGGTGACACACACGTTAAATAGTGACACATGTAATGGTGACAGACGTGAAATAGTGACACGTAATGATGACACAGAAGTTTATTGGTGACACATGTAATGATGACACAGAAGTGTAATGGTGACACAGACGTGAAATAGTGACACATGTAATGGTGACACAGACGTGAAATAGTGACACATGTAATGGTGACAGACGTGAAATAGTGACACATGTAATGATGACACAGAAGTGTAATGGTGACACATGTAATGATGACACAGAAGTGTAACGGTGACACAGATGTGAAATAGTGACACATGTAATGATGACACAGAAGTGTAATGGTGACACAGTTGTGAAATAGTGACACATGTAATGATGACGCAGACGTGAAATAGTGATATGCAATGGTGACACAGATGTGAAATAGTGACACATGTAATGATGACACAGAAGTGAAATAGTGACACATGTAATGGTGACACAGATGTGAAATAGTGACACATGTAATGGTGACACAGATGTGAAATAGTGACACATGTAATGGTGACACAGATGTGAAATAGTGACACATGTAATGACACAGATGTGAAATAGTGACACATGTAATGGTGACACAGATGTGAAATAGTGACACATGTAATGGTAACACAGACGTGAAATAGTGACACATGTAATGACACAGATGTGAAATAGTGACACATGTAATGACACAGATGTGAAATAGTGACACATGTAATGACACAGATGTGAAATAGTGACACATGTAATGACACAGATGTGAAATAGTGACACATGTAATGATGACACAGACGTGAAATAGTGACACATGTAATGACACAGATGTGAAATAGTGACACATGTAATGACACAGATGTGAAATAGTGATACGCAATGGTGACACAGATGTGAAATAGTGACACATGTAATGATGACACAGATGTGAAATAGTGACACATGTAATGATGACACAGAAGTGTAATGGTGACACAGATGCGAAATAGTGACACATGTAATGATGACACAGAAGTGTAATGGTGACATATGTAATGATGACACAGAAGTGTAATGGTGACACAGTTGTGAAATAGTGATACGCAATGGTGACACACGTGAAATAGTGACACATGTAATGATTACACAGAAGTGTAATGGTGACACAGACATGAAATAGTGACACATGTAATGGTGACACAGATGTGAAATAGTGACACATGTAATGATGACACAGAAGTGTAACAGTGACACAGCCGTGAAATAGTGACACATGTAATGATGACGCAGACGTGAAATAGTGATACGCAATGGTGACACAGATGTGAAATAGTGACACATGTAATGATGACACAGAAGTGTAATGGTGACACAGAAGTGAAATAGTGACACATGTAATGATGACACAGAAGTGTAACAGTGACACAGCCGTGAAATAGTGACACATGTAATGATGACGCAGACGTGAAATAGTGATACGCAATGGTGACACAGATGTGAAATAGTGACACATGTAATGGTGACACACGTGAAATAGTGACACATGTAATGATGACACAGAAGTTTAATGGTGACACAGACATGAAATAGTGACACATATAATGGTGACACAGATGTGAAATAGTGACACATGTAATGATGACACAGAAGTGTAACAGTGACACAGCCGTGAAATAGTGACACATGTAATGATGACACAGAAGTGAAATAGTGACACATGTAATGATGACACAGAAGTGTAATGGTGACACGATGTGAAATAGTGACACATGTAATGATGACACAGAAGTGTAACGGTGACACAGATGTGAAATAGTGACCCATGTAATGATGACACAGAGGTGAAATAGTGACACATGTAATGGTGACACACATGAAATAGTGACACATGTAATGATGACACAGAAGTGTAATGGTGACACAGACATGAAATAGTGACATATGTAATGATGACACAGAGGTGAAATAGTGACACATGTAATGGTGACACACATGAAATAGTGACACATGTAATGATGACACAGAAGTGTAACGGTGACACAGACGTGAAATAGTGACACATGTAATGATGACACAGAAGTGTAATGGTGACACAGACGTGAAATAGTGAAACATGTAATGATGACACAGAAGTGTAATGGTGACACAGACGTGAAATAGTGACACATGTAATGATGACACAGAAGTGTAATGGTGACACAGACGTGAAATAGTGACGCGCAATGGTGACACAGATGTGAAATAGTGACACATGTAATGGTGACACAGATGTGAAATAGTGACACATGTAATGGTGACACAGAAGTGAAATAGTGACACATGTTTTCATGACACAGAAGTGAAATAGTTACACATGTAATGATGACACAGAAGTGTAACAGTGACACAGACATGAAATAGTGACACATGTAATGGTGACACAGATGTGAAATAGTGACACATGTAATGGTGACACAGATGTGAAATAGTGACACATGTAATGGTGACACAGATGTGAAATAGTGACACATGTTTTGATGACACAGAAGTGAAATAGTTACACATGTAATGATGACACAGAAGTGTAATGGTGACACAGACGTGAAATAGTAATTTACTTTTCCCTTTTCCACTCGGGTTGCTGTGATTTGGGCTGCTGCAGCGCCGCTTTGGCGAAGTAGGTTGGCCTCCACAGCTGCTATGACCCGGTCGATAATTTCGGCAGATGGGTTGGGGCCATAATGTGCCAGTCTTATTTTAACCGCCCGATCAAAGCTTGCTTCTTCAGGGGTTCTGTCTGATATGCTGGGCCCATTGGTTCCTTCTGTCCCTGGTACTCTTTCCATCTTAGTCAGTATTGTAATAATCCCCCTCTTCCTGAGGTTACTGGCTTGTGTAGTTGCTCTTCTGGGCGATAAGGATTCTCCCGTCGCTTGCCACCAATGTTACGGTACCAACAGGATACCAAGGTTAATACCAGATGACAACGTCCTGCATAGACAATCAGCAATTCACAACCACGATCAGTTTCCCCTCAAACATGAGACCAAGCTCCACATTTCAGGTTTAAAACAGAATGAGATTTATTAAAGGCTAGATGCCTAGTATTTATACAGGTTTGACCCCAGATGGGGGGGTTGAAAGACTCTTGTACATTTAGATAAAAAGGGGAAGACGCCCTTTTATGAAACAGTAGAATTACATTACTTAAATACTTTACTTAGGCAGATAACAACTTAAACACATTTGGCTTGTCTTATCACCTAGCGTCTGCTCTCTGAGGGTGATTAAACAATGGCCTGTTTATTACTTAAATGTAATTATAGCACACAATAGCTGAGGCCAGAAAACCTGTCTTTAGAAATTAGATTCTTAAAGCTAAACACAGTTAACTCCTTCAGTCCTGACAGAAGGGTCTGTCACAGTATATATATAGCACTCAGTAGTACCCACAGAGAGAACCATAAGATAATATATACACACACGCACATACATATATACAGTATATATATAGCACTCAGTAGTACCCACAGAGAGAACCATAAGATAATATATACACACACGCACATACATATATACAGTATATATATAGCACTCAGTAGTACCCACAGAGAGAACCATAAGATAATATATACACACACGCACATACATATATACAGTATATGTTACGGTACCAACAGTGTACCAAGGGTTAACCCCAGATGAACAATGTCCTGCATAGGAAATCAGCAATTCACAAACCAGCCAGTTTTCAGGTTTAAACAGAATGTCATTTATTAAAGGCTAGATGCCTAGTATTTATACAGGTTTGACCCCAGATGGGGGGGTTGAAAGACTCTTGTGCATTTAGATAAAAAGGGGAAGACGCCCTTTTATGAAACAGTAGAATTACATTACTTAAATACTTTACTTAGGCAGATAACAACTTAAACACATTTGGCTTGTCTTATCACCTAGCGTCTGCTCTCTGAGGGTGATTAAACAATGGCCTGTTTATTACTTAAATGTAATTATAGCACACAATAGCTGAGGCCAGAAAACCTGTCTTTAGAAATTAGATTCTTAAAGCTAAACACAGTTAACTCCTTCAGTCCTGACAGAAGGGTCTGTCACACATGTAATGATGACACAGAAGTGTAACGGTGACACAGATGTGAAATAGTGACCCATGTAATGATGACACAGAAGTGTAACGGTGACACAGATGTGAAATAGTGACACATGTAATGGTGACACACTTGAAATAGTGACACATGTAATGATGACACAGAAGTGTAATAGTGACACAGACGTGAAATAGTGACACCTGTAATGGTGACACAGACGTTAAATAGTGACACATGTAATGGTGACACACGCAAAATAGGTACACATGTAATGATGACACAGAAGTGTAATGGTGACACAGACGTGAAATAGTGACACATGTAATGATGACAAAGAAGTGTAACGGTGACACACACGTGAAATAGTGACACATGTAATGATGACACAGAAGTGTAATGGTGACACAGATGTGAAATAGCAACACATGTAATGATGACACAGAAGTGTAATGGTGACACAGATGTGAAATAGTGACCCATGTAATGATGACACAGAAGTGTAATGGTGACACAGACGTGAAATAGTGACACATGTAATGGTGACACACGTGAAATAGTGACACATGTAATGATGACACAGAAGTGTAATGGTGACATATGTAATGATGACACAGAAGTGTAATGGTGACACAGTTGTGAAATAGTGACACATGTAATGATGACGCAGACGTGAAATAGTGACACATGTAATGGTGACACAGATGTGAAATAGTGACACATGTAATGATGACACAGATGTGAAATAGTGACACATGTAATGGTGACACAGATGTGAAATAGTGACACATGTAATGACGACACAGAAGTGTAATGGTGACACAGATGTGAAATACTGACACATGTAATGATGACACAGTATTTCACATCTGTGTCACCATTACACTTCTGTGTCATCATTACATGTGTCAGTATTTCACATCTGTGTCACCATTACACTTCTGTGTCGTCATTACATGTGTCACTATTTCACATCTGTGTCACCATTACATGTGTCACTATTTCACATCTGTGTCATCATTACATGTGTCACTATTTCACATCTGCGTCATCATTACATGTGTCACTATTTCACAACTGTGTCACCATTACACTTCTGTGTCATCATTACATATGTCACCATTACACTTCTGTGTCATCATTACATGTGTCACTATTTCACGTGTGTCACCATTACATGTGTCACTATTTCACGTCTGTGTCACCATTACACTTCTGTGTCATCATTACATGGGTCACTATTTCACATCTGTGTCACCATTACACTTCTGTGTCATCATTACATGGGTCACTATTTCACGTCTGTGTCACCATTACATGTGTCACTATTTCACATCTGTGTCACCATTACACTTCTGTGTCATCATTACATGTGTTGCTATTTCACATCTGTGTCACCGTTACACTTCTGTATCATCATTACATGTGTCACTATTTCACGTCTGTGTCACCGTTACAATTCTTTGTCATCATTACATGTGTCAGTATTTCACATCTGTGTCACCATTACACTTCTGACACATGTAATGATGACACAGAAGTGTAATGGTGACACAGAAGTGAAATACTGACACGTAATGATGACACAGAAGTGTAACGGTGACACACACGTGAAATAGTGACCCATGTAATGATGACACCGAAGTGTAACGTGACACACACGTGAAATAGTGACACATGTAATGATGACACAGAAGTGTAACGGTGACACACACGTGAAATAGTGACACATGTAATGATGACACAGAAGTGTAATGGTGACACAGACGTGAAATAGTGACACATGTAATGGTGACACAGACGTGAAATAGTGACACATGTAATGATGACACAGAAGTGTAACGGTGACACAGATGTGAAATAGTGACACATGTAATGATGACACAGAAGTGTAACGGTGACACAGATGTGAAATAGTGACACATGTAATGATGACACAGAAGTGTAACGGTGACACAGACATGAAATAGTTACACATGTAATGATGACACAGAAGTGTAACGGTGACACAGATGTGAAATAGTGACACATGTAATGATGACACAGAAGTGTAATTGTGACACAGGCGTGAAATAGTGACACATGTAATGATGACAAAGAAGTGTAATGGTGACACAGACGTGAAATAGTGACACATGTAATGATGACACAGAAGTGTAACGGTGACACAGATGTGAAATAGCAACACATGTAATGATGACACAGAAGTGTAATGGTGACACAGATGTGATATAGTGACCCATGTAATGATGACACAGAAGTGTAATGGTGACACAGACTTGAAATAGTGACACCTGTAATGGTGACACAGACGTTAAATAGTGACACATGTAATGATGACACAGAAGTGTAATGGAGACACACGCGAAATAGGTACACATGTAATGATGACACAGAAGTGTAATTGTGACACAGATGTGAAATAGCAACACATGTAATGATGACACAGAAGTGTAATGGTGACACAGACGTGAAATAGTGACACATGTAATGATGACACAGAAGTGTAATTGTGACACAGATGTGAAATAGCAACACATGTAATGATGACACAGAAGTGTAATGGTGACACAGACGTGAAATAGTGACACATGTAATGGTGACACAGACGTTAAATAGTGACACATGTAATGATGACACAGAAGTGTAATGGAGACACACGCGAAATAGGTACACATGTAATGATGACACAGAAGTGTAATTGTGACACAGATGTGAAATAGCAACACATGTAATGATGACACAGAAGTGTAATGGTGACACAGACGTGAAATAGTGACACATGTAATGATGACACAGAAGTGTAATTGTGACACAGATGTGAAATAGCAACACATGTAATGATGACACAGAAGTGTAATGGTGACACAGACGTGAAATAGTGACACATGTAATGATGACACAGAAGTGTAACGGTGACACAGATGTGAAATAGCAACACATGTAATGATGACACAGAAGTGTAATGGTGACACAGACGTGAAATAGTGACATGTAATGATGACACAGAAGTGTAATGGTGACACAGACGTGAAATAGTTACACATGTAATGATGACACAGAAGTGTAACGGTGACACAGATGTGAAATAGCAACACATGTAATGATGACACAGAAGTGTAATGGTGACACAGATGTGAAATAGCAACACATGTAATGATGACACAGAAGTGTAACGGTGACACAGATGTGAAATAGCAACACATGTAATGATGACACAGAAGTGTAATGGTGACACAGACGTGAAATAGTGACACATGTAATGATGACACAGAAGTGTAATGGTGACACAGACGTGAAATAGTGACACATGTAATGATGACACAGAAGTCTAATGATGACACAGAAGTGAAATAGCGACACATGTAATGATGACACAGATGTGTAACGGTGACACAGAAGTGAAATAGTGACACATGTAATGATGACACAGAAGTGTAATGGTGACACAGATGTGAAATAGCAACACATGTAATGATGACACAGAAGTGTAATGGTGGCACAGATGTGAAATAGTTACACATGTAATGATGACACAGAAGTGTAATGGTGACACAGACGTGAAATAGTTACACATGTAATGATGACACAGAAGTGTAATGGTGACACAGACGTGAAATAGTTACACATGTAATGGTGACACAGATGTGAAATAGTGACACATGTAATGGTGACACAGACGTGAAATACTGACACATGTAATAATGACACAGAAGTGTAATGGTGACACAGACGTGAAATAGTGACACATGTAATGATGACACAGAAGTGTAACGGTGACACAGACGTGAAATAGTTACACATGTAATGATGACACAGAAGTGTAACGGTGACACAGACATGAAATAGTGACACATGTAATGATGACACAGAAGTGAAATAGCGACACATGTAATGATGACACAGAAGTGTAATGGTGACACAGATGTGAAATAGTTACACATGTAATGATGACACAGAAGTGTAATGGTGACACAGATGTGAAATAGTGACACATGTAATGATAACACAGAAGTGTAATGGTGACACAGACGTGAAATAGTGACACATGTAATGATGACACAGACGTGAAATAGTGACACATATAATGATGACACAGAAGTGTAATGGTGACACAGACATGAAATAGTGACACATGTAATGATGACACAGAAGTGTAACGGTGACACAGACGTGAAATAGTGACACATGTAATGATGACACAGAAGTGTAACGGTGACACAGACGTGAAATAGTGACACATGTAATGATGACACAGAAGTGTAACGGTGACACAGATGTGAAATAGTGACACATGTAATGATGACACAGATGTGTAACGGTGACACAGACGTGAAATAGTGACACATGTAATGATAACACAGAAGTGTAATGGTGACACAGACTTGAAATAGTGACACATGTAATGGAGACACAGAAGTGTAATGGTGACACAGACGTGAAATAGTGACACATGTAATGGTGACATAGACGTAAAATACTGACACATGTAATGATGACAAAGAAGTGTAATGGTGACACAGACGTGAAATAGTGACACATGTAATGATGACACAGAAGTGTAACGGTGACACAGATGTGAAATAGCAACACATGTAATGATGACACAGAAGTGTAATGGTGACACAGACGTGAAATAGTGACACATGTAATGATGACACAGAAGTGTAATGGTGACACAGACGTGAAATAGTGACACATGTAATGATGACACAGAAGTCTAATGATGACACAGAAGTGAAATAGCGACACATGTAATGATGACACAGATGTGTAACGGTGACACAGAAGTGAAATAGTGACACATGTAATGATGACACAGATGTGTAACGGTGACACAGACGTGAAATAGTTACACATGTAATGATAACACAGAAGTGTAGTGGTGACACAGATGTGAAATAGTGACACATGTAATAGTGACACAGACGTGAAATACTGACACATGTAATAATGACACAGAAGTGTAATGGTGACACAGACGTGAAATAGTGACACATGTAATGGTGACACAGACGTGAAATACTGACACATGTAATAATGACACAGAAGTGTAATGGTGACACAGACGTGAAATAGTGACACATGTAATGATGACACAGAAGTGTAACGGTGACACAGACGTGAAATAGTTACACATGTAATGATGACACAGAAGTGTAACGGTGACACAGACATGAAATAGTGACCCATGTAATGATGACACAGAAGTGTAACAGTGACACAGACGTGAAATAGTGACACATGTAATGATGACATAGAAATGTAATGATGACACAGAAGTGTAATAGTGACACAGACGTGAAATACTGACACATGTAATGATGACACAGAAGTGTAATGGTGACACAGACGTGAAATAGTGACACATGTAATGATGACACAGAAGTGTAACGGTGACACAGACGTGAAATAGTGACCCATGTAATGATGACATAGAAGTGTAACGGTGTCACAGATGTGAAATAGTGACACATGTAATGATGACACAGAAGTGAAATAGCGACACATGTAATGATGACACAGAAGTGTAATGTTGACACAGACGTGAAATAGTGACACATGTAATGATGACACAGAAGTGTAACGGTGACACAGACGTGAAATAGTGACCCATGTAATGATGACATAGAAGTGTAACGGTGTCACAGATGTGAAATAGTTACACATGTAATAATGACACAGAAGTGTAATGGTGACACAGACGTGAAATAGTTACACATGTAATAATGACACAGAAGTGTAATGGTGACACAGACGTGAAATAGTTACACATGTAATAATGACACAGAAGTGTAATGGTGACACAGACGTGAAATAGTTACACATGTAATAATGACACAGAAGTGTAATGGTGACACAGACATGAAATAGTGACACATGTAATGATGACACAGAAGTGTAATGGTGACACAGATGTGAAATAGTTACACATGTAATGATGACACAGACGTGAAATAGTTACACATGTAATGATGACACAGAAGTGTAATGGTGACACAGATGTGACATAGTGACATGTAATGGTGACACAGATGTGAAATAGTTACACATGTAATGGTGACACAAACGTGAAATAGTTACACATGTAATGATGACACAGAAGTGTAACGGTGACACAGATGTGAAATAGTGACACATGTAATGCTGACACAGATGTGAAATAGTGACACATGTAATGATGACACAGAAGTGAAATAGTGACACATGTAATGATGACACAGAAGTGTAACAGTGACACACACGTGATATACTGACACATGTAATAATGACACAGAAGTGTAATGGTGACACAGAACTGAAATAGTGACACATGTAATGGTGACACAGACGTGAAATACTGACATGTAATGATGACACAGAAGTGTAACGGTGACACACACGTTAAATAGTGCCATATAACAAGTAAAATAAGATAGATGTAATGTAGAAGATGCTGCTGGAGTATTTACTGATTCTACAGCTGATTAGCTGAGCTCATATATCTATTGCTATCATTTCTGTATTTTTTTAGGTTCGTTATTATTCGGAACAGAAGTGAGAAATCCCTTTCAACTACCAGGTATAATATATGTAATATGTAACCCAGTGGCGTAGCATGGGTTGTCAGCGCTTAGGCAAGGCAAGTTTTGCACCCCCTAACCTATTAGCACTGACTGAGTCTCTTTATATAGGTCAACAGGAGGGCTTTGTTAGCTAATTGGAAGATTTATAACGTTGTTTATTGGGCAAAATGAGGAGTTAAAGGGGCAATTGGAGGTGTTATATTGAGGATTATATAAGGCATGTACTGTCCTCACTACTGATAGCTAGACAGCTAGTTAACAAACCAGGCAGAAATAGCTTTGTGCTTATTCCAAACTGAATTTACTTCTGAATAGTTATTTTGTAAAACTGCAATACAATAAGAAAAGTTGAAATTACAATATGTAGTTACACGTGGTGCTTGCAATACATACAATAATACATGTTTCTAACACAGAGAGCTTACATTTAATCCTTACAGCAAATAGCAATGCAATTCAAATGTACAATGAACTCTTAGCAAACAACAAATAACTTACAGGCATATGTATGTTTATAGGCAAATGTGAAGAGCTGATTTCCATGCTTCTAGAAGCTAAGATGGCTGCTGAGAAACTGAAAGTAATACTTTTTATTAACAAACTTTATTAACACAGGACAGGACACTTCCTGATTCATTCTTGAGAGGAACTAGGCTGTACTTACAATGTAAAACCACCAGATGGCATCAACATGAACATAATAAGCATATAATAGACAGAACACTCCCCGCCTGGTATAAAAATATACCACTATTATATTATCTATAAATTATTATATAATTTATCAGTCTCTTGTTTAATGATTTTGACCTCTACCATCACCACTAGGAATGGCTTTTACAATAAGACTCATTGTCCATCCATTGCACTTTACTTGAGAGTCTTTCAATAATACAAGATCTCCTTCTTGAACGTTTTGTTTCTCTTTCCATTTTCTATATTTCTATGTTTGAATACATTTGATAGTCACTGTTTCAGCTTGCAAGGAATCTAATGAATGGCATAACCCTTTGCAGCAATGCCAGCCTGTACACGACTCCTTTTGAGTGTTGCTGGAAAATGACTTAGCAATGTTAATAAGTGTTGCTATACCTCTCACAAGGGACTTCCACTTTGAGAATCTGAGAAATCTATGTGAGTCTAACTGGCATTCATACACTTCAGTTATTAAAGCTGTCACTTCAGGTCTGATCTCACGGTCAGAATCTGGTTCAATGAGGTCAAATACTTCAGCTTCAGATTGATCACCTGAATCTGCCTGATGTAAGAAATCTGGGCCTGAGAACCATTTGGTATGTTTTAGGTGAGCTGCCTGAATTGGTCTAGTACCATGATCTGCTGGATTCTGACTGGTGTTAATATAATGCCAATGATCTGGATTAGTAGATTTTCTAATACGAATTATCCTGTTTGAGACATATACATGAAATCTCCTACAAGTATTGTGAATATAACCTAACACAATTTTGCTATCAGTGTAATATTTAACTGCATAAAGTTCAATGTCCATTTCTTCAGTAATAAGTTTAGCTAGCTCAACTGACAAAACAGCTGCACATAATTCTAGACGTGGCACTGTATGGGCTGGTCTTGGAGCTAGTTTAGATTTGCCCATAATAAAGCCTACATGACATTGACCGCTACTGTCTATGACTCTGAGATATGCCACAGCTGCTATCGCTACAGTAGAAGCATCAGAAAAAACACATACCTCCTTTTTTAATGTGGACGATAGTGACACTGGCACATAGGGTCTGGGAATACTGAGATCTTCAAGATGGATCAGGTCTTCTGTCCATGCTCTCCATTGAGCTTCTCTATCTGGTAAGAGTGGGGAATCCCAGTCACATTGGTCTGTTGAGAGTTCTCTGACTAAAGATTTACCTTGCATAGTGATTGGAGATGCAAACCCAAGTGGGTCATAAAGACTGTTTACTGTAGCCAGGATACCTCTCCGTGTGAAAGGTTTTACCTCTTTAGACACTTGAAAGGTGAAACTGTCGGTCTGTAAGTTCCAACTTACTCCTAAGCTCTGGAGGGATAGAGGATCAACACCTAAAACAAGGTCCTTTAGATCTTTAGCTCTGCCATCTGCAGGAAATGCTTCCATTACTGGACTTCTGTTGGATGCCACTTTGTGTAGCTTGAGATTCAATCCTGCGAGCATGTCCTTAGCTCTCTGCAGGAGACTGACTGCTTCAGCTTCAGTAGGCACAGATGCGAGTCCATCATCTACATAGAAATTCCTCAAGATAAAATGTTCTACATCTTCGCCATGCTCACTCTTTCCTTGCTTTGCTATTTGTCTTAGACCATAAATGGCTATGGCTGGGGAAGGGCTGTTCCCAAAGACATGTACCTTCATCCTAAACTCTGTAATTTCTTTGTTAAGGTCATTGTCACGAAACCAAAGAAATCTCAAATAGTTACGGTGATCTTCTCTAACCATGAAACAGTAAAACATTTGTTGTACATCAGTGGTAATTGCAACTTGCTCTTTGCGGAAACGTAAAAAGGACACCTAGTAGTGTATTATTTAAATCAGGCCCACTGAGGAGTGTGTCATTCAGTGAGATGCCTTCAAACTGAGCACTTGAGTCAAAAACTACTCTGATCTGTCCTAGCTTCTGAGGGTGATAGACACCAAAGATTGGTAGGTACCAACACTCCTCACCTGCTTCCAATGGTGGGGCAGGTTCTGCTTGGTCATGGTCAAAGATCTTTTGCATAAAGTTAACAAAATGTTCTTTCATTTCAGGTTTTTTCACAAAAGAACACTGTAGAGCAAGTAGTCTTTTCTGGGCTTGCTCTAAGTTGTTTGGTAGTCTAAGACGAGGTGAGCGAAATGGTAGGGGTGCTACCCAGTAATTTGCTTCATCAATAAACATCTCTTTTTCAACTACATCAAGGAACATACCATCTTGAATAGACATAGCAGGTTTGTCATCGTTTGGAGTAGTAACAAACACATTATCATCTAAACTGCCCACATTGTGAGTTGCAGTTCCTAAATAACACAATGAGGGGGTGTATGACTGTTGTTTACAAGCATTAAAAGTCTCTTTTACCTGTATATAGCTAGTGCATGGGCTGAACAGAGAAGTGCGCCCACTAGGCAACACATTTGTCTTGAAAGAGTTCACATCTGCTGGTCTATGAGCTCCTCCTAAGCATACTTCCCCAACTATGACCCAACCTAAGTCTAAATGTTGTGCATAAGGACTGTTGTGAGGCCCATTAATCTGCTCACGTACTTTGTGCACCTTCAGAATGTCTCTTCCTAACAAGAGAAGTATTGGTGCGTTAGGGTCAAGTGCTGGGATCTTGTCTGTTAAGGATTTCAGATGAGGGAAATGCTGTGTAATCTCAGGTGTTGGAATTTCTGACCTGTCATCAGGTATCATATCACATTCAATGAGTGTGGGGAGTTTTATGTGTGTTTTCCCATCAATAGACTGAACAGTGAAGTTGGATACCCTACGCACTGTTTTCTCTGTAATGCCTGAGCATGTTCTTAGAGTGTAGGAAACAGTGATGTGCGGTGACTTCAGAGGCTGGTGAGGCAGTGTCTAGGAATCGGATACGCCTTCATTCTTTAGATATCCTTTGTTGAAGAAATAGCAATTGCACATGGGCGAGCCAATATCTATATGCAGCCACCATTCAGTATCTACTGAGCATATTTAGATATGATTTTCAACAAAGGATATCTGGTTTTCTTCATTCTTTTGATATCCTTTGTTGAAAAGCATATCTAAATATGCTCACTAGCTACTGAGCATATTTAGATATGCTTTTCAACAAAGGATATCAAAAGAATGAAGAAAAACAGATATCCTTTGTTGAAATTCATATCTAAATAAGCTCAGTAGCTTCTAAGCATATTTAGATATGCTTTTCATCAAAGGATATCAAAAGAATGAAAAAAAATCAGATATTAGATGTAAATTTGAAAGTTATTTAAAATTGCATGCTCTTTGTAAATCATGAAAGAAAACATATGGGTTTCATGTCCCTTTAAATGGTGTCTTGGAAAACTGGTCAACTTAGTAAACATCTGTTTTTAGTCTAAAGGATTGTAACAGAAACTCTTGCCAGATAACACAATGCTTGCTCTGATTATGAGATCTAGAAATCCATGCCCATTAAAATATGTTTAAAACATACTTTTTACTTTAATGCTGCAAATTATGCTTATAGATTCCTTCATTATTCAGTAAATATAAAAATGTTGTGAACCAGTGGCAGCTGGTGAACAGGTATAAGCACAGACAAAGGCTGTGGTGGACATTTTACAAAGTACAGACCTTAGTGAAGGACAACAAGGTCACTATTTATACAAATGAAAAAATAAGAGTGCATGGTCTTACCTTCTCAGAGACAGCAATTTCTCCACTTTCTATGATGATAATGACATTTTTCTGCAAGTCCCTTTGAAATTAAAATGTAAAATTAGGCATTTAAACTAAAGCATTGTTTCTCAACTGAAGTCCTCAAGTGCCCCAAAAGACCAGGCTTTCATTATAGCCGAACCAGTGCTGCATTGGTGAAATAATCAGCTGATGGTTGATAGCAGGTTAGAAAACAATCCATCCATGGTATTACTGCTGCTAAGCTGAGCACTTCACTTGTGCACTGGTTCATCTATAATGAAAACCTGGTCTGTTGAGGCTACTTGAGGGCCACGGTTAAGAAACGTTGCACTAAAGCCCCAGTTCAACTGCAATCTGTTGACCTTGAGAATAAAGCATTTTTTTAAAGTTTGATCATATATTGCAATACCAGAATATGGTATTGCAAATTAACTTTAAAGAAAAGAAAAAAACATTTTGTTATGTTTAAAATAGGTCTTTAATAACTTATATTATAAAACATCTAACAAATATTAACATATTAACAATCAAAACTTTTTTACTGTGACTGGTCTTGTTCATTTCCCTCATTTGTAGACAAGGTCAATCCTTCTATCTTTTTTAACAAAGTTTTCAATCACTTTATTAAGAAAATCTTCACAGTTCTTTTCATGCAACTGTACCAGTCTTTCTCTCTCAATAGCTAAAACAGCCAAAGAGGAAAGTCGTCCTTGACTGGTCCGATTCCTGCTATGAGTTTTTATGCGCTTTAAAGCAGAGAAGGACCTCTCAACAGAGGCCGTTGTAGCTGGTATTGTGAGAACCAGCTTCAGTAATTTCACTGCCTCTGGAACAGTCTTCATGAGATCGTTGTTGGCCAAAAAGTTTAGTAGATCTGTAGGTGATTTGCAATCATTTCTCACCATTTCTGAACTATAACATCCAATTAGATCAGATTTTAATCGAACTAAGTCAAAGTATTTGCCATATCTTGCTAGGCTCTGCAGTTTTTGGTCATCAATATGTTTGGACATCTCAAGCAATTTAGTGCAATCGACCAAACAAAGAAATTCTAGCTCAGCAAAATGGTCAAACCAAGCTTTCATTTGAACGTTTACATTGTCCATAATGTTGTAAAACAACCTTCTCCTCACATCTTTTATTGGCTGTTTACTCCTTACATTGTCTGTCAGCCCCATTCTGATGCAATCCGCCTCAAATGTACCATACAAATTGTCAAACTCTTGTCTGTGATTTTCAAGAAATTTCATGGTATCAGCAATTCTCCGACAGCAGAATCCAACATCCATCACTTTACTCTGCAGCAATCGAAAGAGTGCGTCAGTTTGTATGAAAATGGCCTCATATGTCATAAGCAAGAAGCAGGTTGATGCTTTATTCAGAAAGAAGTAATATCCTTCAGACATCATCAAGGTCTCATGATCCCAACCATCTGGATTTTCTCTGAGAAACAGGAACATAGCACGTATATCACTTTGATACATGTTGACCGTCTGCACTAGTCTGGAATTTGAACTCCATCTGGTGGGTGCTGCTCTCGGTAAACGTCTCTTCACCATATCGTCCAGTAGGTGGGTGCGCTTTGTCGATTTACTGAAAAACGTGGCCATTCCCTCAAGTGTAGAAAAAAATACTTTACACTCTTCTATAGATTTTGCAGAATTAGAGAGCACCAGGTTTAACTTGTGTGCATAACAATGAATAAAAGTTGCTTCAGGTACTTTTTCTTTAATCTTTGCTTGCACCCCATTAATAGCTGATGCCATCACAGAGGCTCCGTCGTAAGTCTGAGCTACCAGCTTTTCAAGACAATTATATTTCTCCAACACTCCCAATACATAGTCTGCAATAGCTGGTGCTCGTCTGTCAACCACTTCATCAAATCCTAAGAACGCCTCCTTCACAATTATCTCACTGTTCAGCTCACTTTTAGCCACATAACGCAAAATTACAGAGATTTGTGTTATGTTTGTAACATCGGTTGTCTCGTCTACTTCCACAGCAACAAAGGGGGCTGCATTAATCTCCTTTCTTATATCATCTCTCACTATATCAGCTACTGCTTCGATTAAGTCATTCTGGATTCTATTTGAACATCCAGAAAACACAGTGGATGTTTGCAAATGTCTTGCAAAAGTTGCATCTTTCCATGCAAACATATGCAATAGCTCCACATAGTTGCCACGATTAGAGGACTTTGCACCCTCCTCGTTACCACGGAATGCTATTTCCTGTTTGCCTAGATAGAAGGTTGCTTGAATAAGGTTTTTTAAAATCTCATGGTTTTCAGTCACTTTTGCATTGTGGTTGATGATATCTAATCTCCGCTGTTCATTTAAAGCAGTATCTATCCTTCTCGCTAATCCAAAGGTTTTCCAAGCAAATTGGTTTTGAATGTGACTGGTCGATTTCTCATGTTTGTTAGTGCCCCTTGATAGATTTTTTAAATCTCCAAATCCAGCATTTGTCCAAACATTATCTGTAGTGGAGAATAAAATACACGGAAAGCAGTATAGGCGATTCTTTGTAGCACAGCCACACAGCCATTCTTTCCTTTGATACCATTCAATTTGGAATGTACGTGTCATCGTTTTGTCTTTTTGAAGTAAGTCCTTCAGCTCAGGCATTGGTCTTCCTTTATTTATTACTTCTTTTTTTGCGGGAAAGTCCAATCTTGAGAAATTTCTAAGGTTGGATATAGTGTTTTCCATTTTCCAAAAATTAGAATACTGAACACCTGGAAACAGAGAAAAAAAATGAGAGCAATCAGAAGGAGAGAACTAGAGTTAATCAAAGTAAATCTAAAAATAAACATATTGTGTAAAAAACAACAAACAACTTACTTGCTTTCTTGCATAATGAACATCTAGATATGCTCTGTGTAGTGTAGCCCTGTCCTTATTGCGATATGGGAGCTGATATCTTTTAAACTGCAGTCAGATCCTGAATAACTATCTACGCGAATGCGCAACAACTGGCACATCAAAACGAGGGCAAGGTCAAAAGGAATTTGAATAAACTACATTAAAAAAACACTAAAATGGATAAACATCTGTAGACTGTGACATACGATAGCAGATGACATTGGTTAGTGGGAACTTACAGGTTTCAGTAGATACATTTTCACTAACGTCAAAACCACCCCCCAAATTTTTTTTTCCTTTACACATATCTCTGTCAGAATTACTAATTAAATTTTTTTAAAAATAACCTCATTATGGGGTAAAGAAAAGCACACAAACCTAGCTTTCAACCCTCAAAACTTTATTAATACCAAAGAAGATATCTGCCATTAAAGGTACAGTAAACAACTTGTTATTACAAGACATTTCTGTTTTGTTGCTAAAGAATAACATATTAGTTTAGTCTTAAAAAGACACAAAACACAGTCATCATGTATGCTCATGATTCAGACTAATCGAACAGAAATGCACTACTAGGAGTTAGCTGAACACATCAGGTGAGCAGTTTTGATTATGTGTTTAACCTCTCTGCAGGGTTTAATAGCAAATCCACAAAATAAATAAAATGTTTGAAGAGATTTGTCTGGTATTAAGTTTAAAGGGACATTTCATCCCAAAATTTTCTACAATTTACATTGTTCCTAAGAATCCATTTTTCGACTATAGTGTATTAAACTGTTTAAAAGTAGCTCACTATTTTGCCCTTTGAAATAGCTGATTTCACTTGTGGCTTACCAAACTATACTGACATATTTTATACTGGAGTCTCAGTTATTGAATAGCCAAAGCAAGCACAGCCAGCAGAAGAAATTAAACTCCCAGTGGGGTGCACTGCAGGTTAGTTCATTAATAAAAAGATTAGACATGTGCACCGCTAAAAAATTCGGTTCGTTTTCGGTTCGGATCGATTCGGACTTTTAGAATTTCGTTTCGGATCGAATCTGATTCGGCAAAATTTGAATAAATTCGTTTCGGATTTATTCGGATCCGAATAAATTCGTTTCGGATTTATTCGGATTCGGCTGAATTCGGTTCTATTCCGTTCCGAAATTCGGTATGTTTTTACTACACTAACACCCATTTAGTACACTAAGTCACTAACACCCATAAACTACCTATGAACCACTAAACCGAGGCCCCCCCACATCGCAAACCCTATAATAACATTATTTAACCCCTAATCTGCCGATCGGATATCGCCGCCGCCTACATTATAGCTATTAACCCCTAATCTGCTGTCCCTAACACCGCCGACCCCTACATTATAGTTATTAACCCCTAATCTGCCTCCCACAACGTCGCCGCAATCTAACTATAAGTATTAACCCCTAATCTGCCGACCCGATATCGCCGCCTACATTATAGGTATTAACCCCTAATCTGCTGTCCCTAACACCGCCGACCCCTACATTATAGTTATTAACCCCTAATCTGCCTCCCCCCAACGTCGCCGCAATCTAACTACAAGTATTAACCCCTAATCTGCCGACCGCAAATCGCCGCCACTATAATAAATGTATTAACCCCTAAACCGCCGCACTCCCGCCTCGCAAACACTATAATACATTTTATTAACCCCTAATCTGCCCTCCCTAACATCGCCGCCACCTACCTACAATTATTAACCCCTAATCTCCCACCCCCATCGTCGCCGCTACTATAATAAGGTTATTAACCCCTAAACCTAAGTCTAACCCTAACACCCCCTAACAAATATAATTTAAATAAAACGAAATAAGTTTACTATAGTTAAATAAATGAATCCTATTTAAAACTAAAGACTTACCTGTAAAATAAACGCTAAGATAGCTGCAATATAACTAATAGTTACATTGTAGCTATTTTAGGATTTATTTTTATTTTACAGGCAACTTTGTATTTATTTTAACTAGGTACAATAGTTATTAAATAGTTAATAACTATTTAATAACTACCTAGCTAAAATAAATACAAATTTACCTGTAAAATAAATCCTAACCTAAGTTACACTAACACCTAACACTACACTATCATTAAATTAACTAAATAAATGAATCATATTTAAAACAAAATACTTACCTGTAAAATAAACCCTAATATAGCTGCAATATAACTAATAGTTACATTGTAGCTATTTTAGCATTTATATTTATTTTACAGGCAACTTTGTATTTATTTTAACTAGGTACAAAAGCTATTAAATAGTTATTGACTAATTAATAGCTACCTAGTTAAAATAATTACAAAATTACCTGTAAAATAAATCCTAACCTAAGTTACAATTAAACCTAATTAACTACAAGTACCTACAATTATCTACAATTAAATAAACTAAAGTACAAACCCCCCCCACTAAATTACAAAAAAAAACAAACACTAAATTACAAAAAATAAAAAAATATTACAAGAATTTTAAACTAATTACACCTAATCTAAGCCCCCTAATAAAATAACAAAGCCCCCCAAAATAAAAAAAATGCCCTACCCTATACTAAATTACAAAAGTTAACAGCTATATTACCTTACCAGCCCTGAACAGGGCCCTTTGCGGGGCATGCCCCAAAGAAAACAGCTCTTTTGCCTGTAAAAAAAAAAACACAACCCCCCCCCCACATTACAACCCACCACCCACATACCCCTACTGTAACCCAAACCCCCCTTAAATAAACCTAACACTACCCCCCTGAAGATCTCCCTACCTTGAGTCGTGTTCACCCAGCCGGGCCGAAGTCTTCATCCGATGGGGCAGAAGAGGACATCCAGACCGGCAGAAGTCTTCATCCAAGCGGGGCAAGAAGAGGTCTTCCATCCATCATACAAGTACCAAAATACAAACAAACACTAAATTACAAAAAATAATAAAATATTACAATAATTTTAAACTAATTACACCTAATCTAAGCCCCCTACTAGCTATTAATATAGCTTCAATATAACTAATAGTTACATTGTAGCTATTTTAGGATTTATATTTATTTTACAGGCAACTTTGTATTTATTTTAACTAGGTACAATAGCTATTAAATAGTTAATAACTATTTAATAACTACCTAGCTAAAATAAATACAAATTTACCTGTAAAATAAATCATAACCTAAGTTACAATTACACCTAACACTACACTATCATTAAATTAACTAAATAAATGAATCCTATATAAAACTAAAGACTTACCTGTAAAATAAACCCTAATATAGCTGCAATATAACTAATAATTACATTGTAGCTATTTTAGCATTTATATTTATTGTACAGGCAACTTTGTATTTATTTTAACTAGGTACAATAGCTATTAAATAGATATTTACTGTTTAATAGCTACCTAGTTAAAATAATTACAAAATTACCTGTAAAATAAATCCTATCCTAAGTTACAATTAAACCTAACACTACCATTAAATAAATTAACTACAAGTACCTACAATTAAATACAATTAAAAAACTAAACTAAAGTACAACCCCCCCCCCACTAAATTACAAAAAATAAAAAAATATTACAAGAATTTTAAACTAATTACACCTAATCTAAGCCCCCTAATAAAATAACAAAGCCCCCCAAATAAAAAAAATGCCCTACCCTATACTAAATTACAAAAGTTAACAGCTCTATTACCTTACCAGCCCTGAACAGGGCCTTTTGCGGGGCATGCCCCAAAGAAAACAGCTCTTTTGCCTGTAAAAAAAAACACAACCCCCCCCCCCACATTACAACCCACCACCCACATACCCCTACTCTAACCCAAACCCCCCTTAAATAAACCTAACACTACCCCCCTGAAGATCTCCCTACCTTGAGTCGTGTTCACCCAGCCGGGCCGAAGTCTTCATCCGATGGGGCAGAAGAGGACATCCAGACTGGCAGAAGTCTTCATCCAAGCGGGGCAAGAAGAGATCTTCCATCCATCAGAAAAGTACAAAAAAACAAACAAACACTAAATTAGCAAAAATAATAAAATATTGCAATAATTTTAAACTAATTACACCTAATCTAAGCCCCCTACTAGCTATTAATATAGCTACAATATAACTAATAGTTACATTGTAGCTATTTTAGGATTTATATTTATTTTACAGGCAACTTTGTATTTATTTTAACTAGGTACAATAGCTATTAAATAGTTAATAACTACCTAGCTAAAATAAATACAAATTTACCTGTAAAATAAACCCTAACCTAAGTTACAATTACACCTAACACTACACTGTCATTAAATTAACTAAATAAATTAATCCTATATAAAACTAAATACTTACCTGTAAAATAAACCCTAATATAGCTACAATATAACTAATAGTTACATTGTAGCTATTTTAGCATTTATATTTATTTTACAGGCAACTTTGTATTTATTTTAACTAGGTACAATAGCTATTAAATAGATATTTACTGTTTAATAGCTACCTAGTTAAAATAATTACAAAATTACCTGTAAAATAAATCCTAACCTAAGTTACTATTAAACCTAACTCTACACTATCATTAAATAAATTAACTACAAGTACCTACAATTAAATACAATGAAATAAACTAAACTAAAGTACAAAAAAAACAAACACTAAATTACAAAAAATAAAAAAATTACAAGAATTTTAAACTAATTACACCTAATCTAAGCCCCCTAATAAAATAACAAAGCCCCCCAAAATAAAAAAATGCCCTACCCTATACTAAATTACAAAAGTAATCAGCTCTATTACCTTTCCAGCCCTGAACAGGGCCTTTTGCGGGGGCATGCCCCATAGAAAACAGCTCTTTTGCCTGTAAAAAAAAACACAATACCCCCCCCCCACATTACAACCCACCACCCACATACCCCTACTCTAACCCAAACCCCCCTTAAATAAACCTAACACTACCCCCCTGAAGATCTCTCTACCGTGTCTTCACCCAGCGGGCCGAAGTCTTCATCCGATCGGGCAGAAGAGGACATCCAGACCGGCAGAAGTCTTCATCCAAGCGGGGCAAGAAGAGGTCTTCCATCCATCAGAAGTCTTGATCCAGGCGGCATCTTCTCTGTTCATCCATCCGGAGCGGAGCGGCAGCATCCTGAAGACATCCCACGCAGAGCATCCTCTTCTTTCTTGATCCGACGACTAGGTGACTGTACCTTTAAGTGACGTCATCCAAGATGGCGTCCCTTGAATTCCGATTGGCTGATAGGATTCTATCAGCCAATCGGAATTAAGGTAGGAAAAATCTGATTGGCTGATTCAATCAGCCAATCAGATTCAAGTTCAATCCGATTGGCTGATCCAATCAGCCAATCAGATTGAGCTCGCATTCTATTGGCTGATCGGAACAGCCAATAGAATGCGAGGTCAATCTGATTGGCTGATTCCATCAGCCAATCGGATTGAACTTGAATCTGATTGGCTGATTAAATCAGCCAATCAGATTTTTCCTACCTTAATTCCGATTGGCTGATAGAATCCTATCAGCCAATCGGAATTCAAGGGACGCCATCTTGGATGACGTCACTTAAAGGTACAGTCACCTAGTCGTCGGATCAAGAAAGAAGAGGATGCTCTGCGTGGGATGTCTTCAGGATGCTGCCGCTCCGCTCCGGATGGATGAACAGAGAAGATGCCGCCTGGATCAAGACTTCTGATGGATGGAAGACCTCTTCTTGCCCCGCTTGGATGAAGACTTCTGCCGGTCTGGATGTCCTCTTCTGCCCGATCGGATGAAGACTTCGGCCCGCTGGGTGAAGACACGGTAGAGAGATCTTCAGGGGGGTAGTGTTAGGTTTATTTAAGGGGGGTTTGGGTTAGAGTAGGGGTATGTGGGTGGTGGGTTGTAATGTGGGGGGGGGTATTGTGTTTTTTTTTTACAGGCAAAAGAGCTGTTTTCTATGGGGCATGCCCCCGCAAAAGGCCCTGTTCAGGGCTGGTAAGGTAATAGAGCTGATTACTTTTGTAATTTAGTATAGGGTAGGGCATTTTTTTATTTTGGGGGGCTTTGTTATTTTATTAGGGGGCTTAGATTAGGTGTAATTAGTTTAAAATTCTTGTAATTTTTTTTATTTTTTGTAATTTAGTGTTTGTTTTTTTTGTACTTTAGTTTAGTTTATTTCATTGTATTTAATTGTAGGTACTTGTAGTTAATTTATTTAATGATAGTGTAGAGTTAGGTTTAATAGTAACTTAGGTTAGGATTTATTTTACAGGTAATTTTGTAATTATTTTAACTAGGTAGCTATTAAACAGTAAATATCTATTTAATAGCTATTGTACCTAGTTAAAATAAATACAAAGTTGCCTGTAAAATAAATATAAATGCTAAAATAGCTACAATGTAACTATTAGTTATATTGTAGCTATATTAGGGTTTATTTTACAGGTAAGTATTTAGTTTTATATAGGATTAATTTATTTAGTTAATTTAATGATAGTGTAGTGTTAGGTGTAATTGTAACTTAGGTTAGGGTTTATTTTACAGGTAAATTTGTATTTATTTTAGCTAGGTAGTTATTAACTATTTAATAACTATTGTACCTAGTTAAAATAAATACAAAGTTGCCTGTAAAATAAATATAAATCCTAAAATAGCTACAATGTAACTATTAGTTATATTGTAGCTATATTAATAGCTAGTAGGGGGCTTAGATTAGGTGTAATTAGTTTAAAATTATTGTAATATTTTATTATTTTTGCTAATTTAGTGTTTGTTTGTTTTTTTGTACTTTTCTGATGGATGGAAGACCTCTTCTTGCCCCGCTTGGATGAAGACTTCTGCCAGTCTGGATGTCCTCTTCTGCCCCATCGGATGAAGACTTCGGCCCGGCTGGGTGAACACGACTCAAGGTAGGGAGATCTTCAGGGGGGTAGTGTTAGGTTTATTTAAGGGGGGTTTGGGTTAGAGTAGGGGTATGTGGGTGGTGGGTTGTAATGTGGGGGGAGGGATTGTGTTTTTTTTTTACAGGCAAAAGAGCTGTTTTCTTTGGGGCATGCCCCGCAAAGGGCCCTGTTCAGGGCTGGTAAGGTAATAGAGCTGTTAACTTTTGTAATTTAGTATAGGTTAGGGCATTTTTTTTATTTTGGGGGGCTTTGTTATTTTATTAGGGGGCTTAGATTAGGTGTAATTAGTTTAAAATTCTTGTAATATTTTTTTATTTTTTGTAATTTAGTGGGGGGGGGTTTGTACTTTAGTTTAGTTTTTTTAATTGCATTTAATTGTAGGTACTTGTAGTTAATTTATTTAATGATAGTGTAGTGTTAGGTTTAATTGTAACTTAGGTTAGGATTTATTTTACAGGTAATTTTGTAATTATTTTAACTAGGTAGCTATTAAATAGTCAATATCTATTTAATAGCTATTGAACCTAGTTAAAATGAATACAAAGTTGCCTGTACAATAAATATAAATGCTAAAATAGCTACAATGTAACTATTAGTTATATTGCAGCTATATTAGGGTTTATTTTACAGGTAAGTCTTTAGTTTTATATAGGATTCATTTATTTAGTTAATTTAATGATAGTGTAGTGTTAGGTGTAATTGTAACTTAGGTTATGATTTATTTTACAGGTAAATTTGTATTTATTTTAGCTAGGTAGTTATTAAATAGTTATTAACTATTTAATAACTATTGTACCTAGTTAAAATAAATACAAAGTTGCCTGTAAAATACATATAAATCCTAAAATAGCTACAATGTAACTATTAGTTATATTGAAGCTATATTAATAGCTAGTAGGGGGCTTAGATTAGGTGTAATTAGTTTAAAATTATTGTAATATTTTATTATTTTTTGTAATTTAGTGTTTGTTTGTATTTTGGTACTTGTATGATGGATGGAAGACCTCTTCTTGCCCCGCTTGGATGAAGACTTCTGCCGGTCTGGATGTCCTCTTCTGCCCCATCGGATGAAGACTTCGGCCCGGCTGGGTGAACACGACTCAAGGTAGGGAGATCTTCAGGGGGGTAGTGTTAGGTTTATTTAAGGGGGGTTTGGGTTAGAGTAGGGGTATGTGGGTGGTGGGTTGTAATGTGGGGGGGGGATTGTGTTTTTTTTTTACAGGCAAAAGAGCTGTTTTCTTTGGGGCATGCCCCGCAAAGGGCCCTGTTCAGGGCTGGTAAGGTAATAGAGCTGTTAACTTTTGTAATTTAGTATAGGGTAGGGCATTTTTTTTTATTTTGGGGGGCTTTGTTATTTTATTAGGGGGCTTAGATTAGGTGTAATTAGTTTAAAATTCTTGTAATATTTTTTTATTTTTTGTAATTTAGTGTTTGTTTTTTTTTGTAATTTAGTGGGGGGGTTTTGTACTTTAGTTTATTTAATTGTAGATAATTGTAGGTACTTGTAGTTAATTAGGTTTAATTGTAACTTAGGTTAGGATTTATTTTACAGGTAATTTTGTAATTATTTTAACTAGGTAGCTATTAATTAGTCAATAACTATGTAATAGCTATTGTACCTAGTTAAAATAAATACAAAGTTGTCTGTAAAATAAATATAAATGCTAAAATAGCTACAATGTAACTATTAGTTATATTGCAGCTATATTAGGGTTTATTTTACAGGTAAGTATTTTGTTTTAAATATGATTCATTTATTTAGTTAATTTAATGATAGTGTAGTGTTAGGTGTTAGTGTAACTTAGGTTAGGATTTATTTTACAGGTAAATTTGTATTTATTTTAGCTAGGTAGTTATTAAATAGTTATTAACTATTTAATAACTATTGTACCTAGTTAAAATAAATACAAAGTTGCCTGTAAAATAAATATAAATGCTAAGATAGCTACAATGTAACTATTAGTTATATTGCAGCTATCTTAGGGTTTATTTTACAGGTAAGTCTTTAGTTTTAAATAGGATTCATTTATTTAACTATAGTAAACTTATTTCGTTTTATTTAAATTATATTTAAGTTAGGGGGTGTTAGGGTTAGGGTTAGACTTAGGTTTAGGGGTTAATAACCTTATTATAGTAGCGGCGACGATGGGGGCGGGAGATTAGGGGTTAATAATTGTAGGTAGGTGGCGGCGATGTTAGGGAGGGCAGATTAGGGGTTAATAAAATGTATTATAGTGTTTGCGAGGCGGGAGTGCGGCGGTTTAGGGGTTAATACATTTATTATAGTGGCGGCGATTTGCGGTCGGCAGATTAGGGGTTAATACTTGTAGTTAGATTGCGGCGACGTTGGGGGAGGCAGATTAGGGGTTAATAACTATAATGTAGGGGTCGGCGGTGTTAGGGACAGCAGATTAGGGGTTAATAGCTATAATGTAGGCGGCGATATCGGGTCGGCAGATTAGGGGTTAATACTTATAGTTAGATTGCGGCGACGTTGGGGGAGGCAGATTAGGGGTTAATAACTATAATGTAGGGGTCGGCGGTGTTAGGGACAGCAGATTAGGGGTTAATAGCTATAATGTAGGCGGCAGCGATATCCGATCGGCAGATTAGGGGTTAATACTTGTAGTTAGATTGCGGCGACGTTGGGGGAGGCAGATTAGGGGTTAATAACTATAATGTAGGGGTCGGCGGTGTTAGGGACAGCAGATTAGGGGTTAATAGCTATAATGTAGGCAGCGGCGATATCGGGTCGGCAGATTAGGGGTTAATACTTATAGTTAGATTGCGGCGACGTTGGGGGAGGCAGATTAGGGGTTAATAACTATAATGTAGGGGTCGGCGGTGTTAGGGACAGCAGATTAGGGGTTAATAGCTATAATGTAGGTGGCGGCGATATTCGGTCGGCAAATTAGGGGTTAATAAAATAATGCAGGTGTCAGCGATAGCGGGGGCGGCAGATTAGGGGTTAATAAGTGTTAGATTAGGGGTGTTTAGAGACTCGGGGTACATGTTAGGGTGTTAGGTGCAGACTTAGTGTTTCCCCATAGGAAACAATGGGGCTGCGGTGTTAGGTTTTTTTTCAGCCGAAACTCCCATTGTTTCCTATGGGGAAATGCCGAATCTTAACGAGCTAATTCGGATTTATTCGGAGATACGGCAGCTATTTCGGATTCATTCGGTAGATTCGGAAGTATTTTAATTCGGAAATCCGAATCGATCCGAATCTCCGAATTTACCGAATTTACCGAATTTCCGAATTAATCCGAAACGAACCGCACATGTCTAAAAAAGATTATAATTGTAACACCAGCCATGGTATTTTATGATAAGTGTTTTTAAAGAAAGTTAAGTTTGATAAACAATGTCTATAAAATACTTGAGAATTAGAGCATGGTTGTAGTTTATTCAAACTGTGTATTTTTTTGCGCTCATTGATAATGTAGCATAAAAAGAAAAAATAGCTTGTACTCTAATGAGAATGTTCACAGTTATAAAAAAATCAAAAGCTTATTAACACCAGGGAGTACAAAAATAAATTAATATGCAGGAGTCGGAGGAAATCATGTGTTGAATTTCTACTAATGATTCACATAATATTCATTTTATCCAGCTCTTTAGCCTTCACTTACTGCAATAAAAAGACACACACAATCAGACACAGTTACTCATTAGGCACTAATTTGATCCAGCTTCCAAAGTTTGGATTTCTATTAATAACTTTATGACAACATTGAGCCTGTAGACAGCTCTGTTTAAACACAGCATCAAAGCAGCCACCTACAACATCAATAAATTGATTTGGGGATTGCTAAAATAATATTTATAAGGAGTGCACTGAGCACTCATACATCCTCACCTGTCCTTTAACATAGTCTTGGGCACTCAGCTCACGACCTCAGTATAATATAATATTATGTGCCAGTGTGCTACCTATAAATTAGATGCGCCAGAATAAAATGTAGACTGCTATCTAAATGTGGCACAGTGCAGAGACACTCAGCTCGCCTCACCTCAGTTACTTGTTAATCAGTATAATATAATATTATGTGCTCACTGCTAAATACCCAAACAAAACATGAGGCCATCAGATAAAAAAAATGCATAGTCTAAGATCCGGATGTGGCCATAAACAACTCAACCGCCTATAACACACAGAGTGGCACAGTGCGGACTCCAGAGAGACACTCAGCTCACGACCTCACCTCAGTACACTCTATTATTGCTGAAGCTGATGTTACTGTCCCTCTGCATAAGATATACCAATTAACCAGTGGATAACTACATTGTATTATTCCAATCATTTTCTGAACATTATACATAATAATAAGTACAATATTATTCTGGGTTATTGACTTTGTCTCCCTGACGTTCAGCATAATATAGTGCTAATATTGCCTCTTGCTTTGCTCAGGCAGGTGTAGATTAATGTTACATAATAGTTGCAATAGATATAAAATCTAATTTGAATTAAACATTCTATTAGTTTTAAAGTAATTTTTTATTCTTTGATATTCTCAAGCAGCAGAATATAGGCAACCTGGCAATGTAATGTACAATACTAATAAAAAATTATCAAATTTTCTTCTCTCTTGCTATATTTTTTTGAAAAATAAGGCATCTAATCTAAGGAGACAGCCATTGTTTGGTTCAGCACCCTGGATAGCGCTTGCTTATTGGTGGGTGCATTTAGCCACAAATCAGCAAGTACAACCCAGGTATTGAACCAAAAATGTGCCGGCTACTAAACTTACATTCTTGCTTTTCAAATAAAGATAGCAAGAGAATGAAGAAAAAGTGATAATAGGAGACAATTAGAAAGTTATCTAAAATTGCATGCTCTATCTGAATCAAGAAAGAAACTAATGGGTACAGCGTCCCTTTAAGACCTTATATAAAATAAATATCAGTGGTATGAAATATGTAGGTAGAATGGTCAAAATTTACTTAATGGTGGATTACAACCCTGATAACTTTACTGAGATTTTGTATTCTCCATCTAGATTAATACATTTGAATGAAAAATAGTGAGGAGAAAATAGTCACAAAATTCTCTTTACATCTGACCAAAGACTAATACTTGACAATCCACAGTCAATAACACATTACAAAGTAATGTACTATATATAATATTTAAGTACTTATTTTTATTCAGTGTAATATGTTAAAGGGACAGTCTAGTATAAACTAAACTTTCATTCAGATAGGACTTTTAATTTTAATCAAATTTCCAATTTACTTTTATCATCAAATTTGCTTTTTTTTTATTGGTATTCTTAGTTTAAACTAAACCTAGGTAGGCTCATATGCTAATTTCTAAGCCTTTGAGGGCTGCCTTTTATCACATGCTTTTTAAATCTGTTTTCAACACAAAGACAAAGTAAACGTAGGCCATATAGATAAAACTGTGTTCAGGCACAGGGGGTTATTTAAGATTTAGCACAAAACAATGCTAAATTTAAGACAATAGATAATAAACAGTCACAGTCATGTGATCAGGGGGAGGTAAAAAGTATATTAATATAACTGTATTGGTTATGCAAAACTGGGGAATGGGTAATAAAGGGATTATCTATCTTTTGAAACAATAACAATTCTATGGTAGACTGTCCCTTTAAATCAAAATCAGTGTAACAAAAACAATGACAGAGGGCTATTCTGTTCTGCTCTACCTTTGATGTGGACGTTTTTATTGTTTGTTAAGGTTTGACACATGTGCATTGCAAAAGTTTGCCCTGACTTGTGTCACTGTCCAGTATCACAGGATTGTAAATTTTTGGTCAACAAATTTGGTATATTATTGCTGTCCCTGGGCTCTATTAACCTTAACCACAGTGGCAATTCTAAATCCTAAACCAATTACCTGTTTCATGATGCTAACACAAAAATGCTCATCCAGAGACAGAGTATATATTTATTGTTATAGTATTAAATCTATATTATTCACAATGCCCAACCCATGATTCTTCTATGAGATATCAGACATGGATCTACTTTTTTGTGTGTGACTGTTGCAATGTAATTTGAAGCATGTGTGAGAAATATCAGGGAATATAAATAGGATTAGGCAGTAGGCACCAAAGTATGTTTTTTTCTTTTATTGAATTACTTTCATGCAAAAATAATTTTTAATTGAATTGACACTGTCAATTGGTGCCTACTGCCTAATCCTATTTATATGCCCTGATATTTCTCACACATGCTTCAAATTACATTGCAACAGTCACACACAAAAATGTAGATCCATGTCTGATATCTCATAGAAGAATCATGGGTTGGGCATTGTGAATATAGATTTAATAATAATAACAACCATTCACTCACTGTCTCACTCCTGTCCTGAGGCCACACACAAAAAATCAAGTGAACAGTCAAGTGTTTATGTTTTTAAATTTCAAGCAGCCTTAATATTTTCATTTTAGTTTACTAATACGCAGCCAACCTCGCAACAAGCCAAGCCTGAGCTGACTAGTAAGCCTCCCTGGCCTGTAGCCATAAAGCCACCCGGTCCCACCCCACGTGGGTGATTGAACGTTACTCAGTCTCTCTCTTAATAATTTTAGTTACTGTTTTGACTCCGTCCTGAGTCCACTTTCCCTATTCCCTGAGGCCACTCAAAAAAATCAACCAAGTGAAGGTGACAGTCCAGTGACACAGTCCATAATAGCAAGCAAGGAAGCCACCTGGTCCCACGTTCAGATTCAGAACGTTTTACTATTACTATTTTTTTAGTAACTGTTTTTGTCAGTGCTATAAATTGGTGTGAAAAACACACATTATAGCACTAAGCACTGACAAAAACAGTTACTACAAAAATAGTAAGAGTAAAAGGTTTTGAGAATTATATCAATAGTAGTAACTTACACAGAATGTCAAATTATCAATAAAGCCCTAATGTGGAATGTGGATTTTGTTCCCCAATATATCAGAATAATCAGACCTTCAAACGTTGTCAAGTATAATTCAACAGAACACAACGCAGCATATAATTATACTCATTTGCATTGTCAGGTGTGATTGTGCGTTACATCACACATACATCACACAGCTTGCTAAGCCTTGGAAAGTACAATAGTTATACAGGAACACAACGCAGCATATAATTATACTCATTTGCATTGTCAGGTGTGATTGTGCGTTACATCACACATACATCACACAGCTTGCTAAGCCTTGGAAAGTACAATAGTTATACAGGAACACAACGCAGCATATAATTATACTCATTTGCATTGTCAGGTGTGATTGTGCGTTACATCACACATACATCACACAGCTTGCTAAGCCCTGGAAAGTACAATAGTTATACAGGAACACAACGCAGCATATAATTATACTCATTTGCATTGTCAGGTGTGATTGTGCGTTACATCACACATACATCACACAGCTTGCTAAGCCTTGGAAAGTACAATAGTTATACAGAACACAACGCAGCATATAATTATACTCATTTGCATTGTCAGGTGTGATTGTGCGTTACATCACACATACATCACACAGCTTGCTAAGCCTTGGAAAGTACAATAGTTATACAGAACACAACGCAGCATATAATTATACTCATTTGTATTGTCAGGTGTGATTGTGCGTTACATCACACATACATCACACAGCTTGCTAAGCCTTGGAAAGTACAATAGTTATACAGAACACAACGCAGCATATAATTATACTCATTTGCATTGTCAGGTGTGATTGTGCATTACATCACACATACATCACACAGCTTGCTAAGCCTTGGAAAGTACAATAGTTATACAGAACACAACGCAGCATATAATTATACTCATTTGCATTGTCAGGTGTGATTGTGCGTTACATCACACATACATCACACAGCTTGCTAAGCCTTGGAAAGTACAATAGTTATACAGAACACAACGCAGCATATAATTATACTCATTTGCATTGTCAGGTGTGATTGTGCATTACATCACACATACATCACACAGCTTGCTAAGCCTTGGAAAGTACAATAGTTATACAAAACACAACGCAGCATATAATTATACTCATTTGCATTGTCAGGTGTGATTGTGCGTTACATCACACATACATCACACAGCTTGCTAAGCCTTGGAAAGTACAATAGTTATACAGGAACACAACACAGCATATAATTATACTCATTTGTATTGTCAGGTGTGATTGTGCGTTACATCACACATACATCACACAGCTTGCTAAGCCTTGGAAAGTACAATAGTTATACAGAACACAACGCAGCATATAATTATACTCATTTGCATTGTCAGGTGTGATTGTGCGTTACATCACACATACATCACACAGCTTGCTAAGCCTTGGAAAGTACAATAGTTATACAGAACACAACGCAGCATATAATTATACTCATTTGTATTGTCAGGTGTGATTGTGCGTTACATCACACATACATCACACAGCTTGCTAAGCCTTGGAAAGTACAATAGTTATACAGAACACAACGCAGCATATAATTATACTCATTTGCATTGTCAGGTGTGATTGTGCGTTACATCACACATACATCACACAGCTTGCTAAGCCTTGGAAAGTACAATAGTTATACAGAACACAACGCAGCATATAATTATACTCATTTGTATTGTCAGGTGTGATTGTGCGTTACATCACACATACATCACACAGCTTGCTAAGCCTTGGAAAGTACAATAGTTATACAGAACACAACGCAGCATATAATTATACTCATTTGCATTGTCAGGTGTGATTGTGCGTTACATCACACATACATCACACAGCTTGCTAAGCCTTGGAAAGTACAATAGTTATACAGAACACAACACAGCATTTATACTCATTTGCATTGTCAGGTGTGATTGTGCGTTACATCACACATACATCACACAGCTTGCTAAGCCTTGGAAAGTACAATAGTTATACAGGACACAACACAGCATATAATTATACTCATTTGCATTGTCAGGTGTGATTGTGCGTTACATCACACATACATCACACAGCTTGCTAAGCCTTGGAAAGTACAATAGTTATACAGAACACAACGCAGCATATAATTATACTCATTTGCATTGTCAGGTGTGATTGTGCGTTACATCACACATACATCACACAGCTTGCTAAGCCTTGGAAAGTACAATAGTTATACAGGAACACAACGCAGCATATAATTATACTCATTTGCATTGTCAGGTGTGATTGTGCGTTACATCACACATACATCACACAGCTTGCTAAGCCTTGGAAAGTACAATAGTTATACAGGAACACAACGCAGCATATAATTATACTCATTTGCATTGTCAGGTGTGATTGTGCGTTACATCACACATACATCACACAGCTTGCTAAGCCCTGGAAAGTACAATAGTTATACAGGAACACAACGCAGCATATAATTATACTCATTTGCATTGTCAGGTGTGATTGTGCGTTACATCACACATACATCACACAGCTTGCTAAGCCTTGGAAAGTACAATAGTTATACAGGAACACAACGCAGCATATAATTATACTCATTTGCATTGTCAGGTGTGATTGTGCGTTACATCACACATACATCACACAGCTTGCTAAGCCTTGGAAAGTACAATAGTTATACAGGAACACAACGCAGCATATAATTATACTCATTTGCATTGTCAGGTGTGATTGTGCGTTACATCACACATACATCACACAGCTTGCTAAGCCTTGGAAAGTACAATAGTTATACAGGAACACAACACAGCATATAATTATACTCATTTGCATTGTCAGGTGTGATTGTGCGTTACATCACACATACATCACACAGCTTGCTAAGCCTTGGAAAGTACAATAGTTATACAGAACACAACGCAGCATATAATTATACTCATTTGCATTGTCAGGTGTGATTGTGCGTTACATCACACATACATCACACAGCTTGCTAAGCCTTGGAAAGTACAATAGTTATACAGAACACAACGCAGCATATAATTATACTCATTTGCATTGTCAGGTGTGATTGTGCGTTACATCACACATACATCACACAGCTTGCTAAGCCTTGGAAGTACAATAGTTATACAGAACACAACGCAGCATATAATTATACTCATTTGCATTGTCAGGTGTGATTGTGCGTTACATCACACATACATCACACAGCTTGCTAAGCCTTGGAAAGTACAATAGTTATACAGAACACAACGCAGCATATAATTATACTCATTTGCATTGTCAGGTGTGATTGTGCGTTACATCACACATACATCACACAGCTTGCTAAGCCTTGGAAAGTACAATAGTTATACAGAACACAACGCAGCATATAATTATACTCATTTGCATTGTCAGGTGTGATTGTGCGTTACATCACACATACATCACACAGCTTGCTAAGCCTTGGAAAGTACAATAGTTATACAGGACACAACGCAGCATATAATTATACTCATTTGCATTGTCAGGTGTGATTGTGCGTTACATCACACATACATCACACAGCTTGCTAAGCCTTGGAAAGTACAATAGTTATACAGGAACACAACGCAGCATATAATTATACTCATTTGCATTGTCAGGTGTGATTGTGCGTTACATCACACATACATCACACAGCTTGCTAAGCCTTGGAAAGTACAATAGTTATACAGAACACAACGCAGCATATAATTATACTCATTTGTATTGTCAGGTGTGATTGTGCGTTACATCACACATACATCACACAGCTTGCTAAGCCTTGGAAAGTACAATAGTTATACAGAACACAACGCAGCATATAATTATACTCATTTGCATTGTCAGGTGTGATTGTGCATTACATCACACATACATCACACAGCTTGCTAAGCCTTGGAAAGTACAATAGTTATACAGAACACAACGCAGCATATAATTATACTCATTTGCATTGTCAGGTGTGATTGTGCGTTACATCACACATACATCACACAGCTTGCTAAGCCTTGGAAAGTACAATAGTTATACAGAACACAACGCAGCATATAATTATACTCATTTGCATTGTCAGGTGTGATTGTGCGTTACATCACACATACATCACACAGCTTGCTAAGCCCTGGAAAGTACAATAGTTATACAGGAACACAACGCAGCATATAATTATACTCATTTGCATTGTCAGGTGTGATTGTGCGTTACATCACACATACATCACACAGCTTGCTAAGCCTTGGAAAGTACAATAGTTATACAGGAACACAACGCAGCATATAATTATACTCATTTGCTATTGTCAGGTGTGATTGTGCGTTACATCACACATACATCACACAGCTTGCTAAGCCTTGGAAAGTACAATAGTTATACAGGAACACAACACAGCATATAATTATACTCATTTGCATTGTCAGGTGTGATTGTGCGTTACATCACACATACATCACACAGCTTGCTAAGCCTTGGAAAGTACAATAGTTATACAGAACACAACGCAGCATATAATTATACTCATTTGCATTGTCAGGTGTGATTGTGCGTTACATCACACATACATCACACAGCTTGCTAAGCCCTGGAAAGTACAATAGTTATACAGGAACACAACGCAGCATATAATTATACTCATTTGCATTGTCAGGTGTGATTGTGCGTTACATCACACATACATCACACAGCTTGCTAAGCCTTGGAAAGTACAATAGTTATACAGAACACAACGCAGCATATAATTATACTCATTTGTATTGTCAGGTGTGATTGTGCGTTACATCACACATACATCACACAGCTTGCTAAGCCTTGGAAAGTACAATAGTTATACAGAACACAACGCAGCATATAATTATACTCATTTGCATTGTCAGGTGTGATTGTGCGTTACATCACACATACATCACACAGCTTGCTAAGCCTTGGAAAGTACAATAGTTATACAGAACACAACGCAGCATATAATTATACTCATTTGCATTGTCAGGTGTGATTGTGCGTTACATCACACATACATCACACAGCTTGCTAAGCCTTGGAAAGTACAATAGTTATACAGGAACACAACGCAGCATATAATTATACTCATTTGCATTGTCAGGTGTGATTGTGCATTACATCACACATACATCACACAGCTTGCTAAGCCTTGGAAAGTACAATAGTTATACAGGAACACAACGCAGCATATAATTATACTCATTTGCATTGTCAGGTGTGATTGTGCGTTACATCACACATACATCACACAGCTTGCTAAGCCTTGGAAAGTACAATAGTTATACAGAACACAAGACAGCATATAATTATACTCATTTGCATTGTCAGGTGTGATTGTGCATTACATCACACATACATCACACAGCTTGCTAAGCCTTGGAAAGTACAATAGTTATACAGAACACAACACAGCATATAATTATACTCATTTGCATTGTCAGGTGTGATTGTGCATTACATCACACATACATCACACAGCTTGCTAAGCCTTGGAAAGTACAATAGTTATACAGAACACAACGCAGCATATAATTATACTCATTTGCATTGTCAGGTGTGATTGTGCGTTACATCACACATACATCACACAGCTTGCTAAGCCTTGGAAAGTACAATAGTTATACAGAACACAACGCAGCATATAATTATACTCATTTGCATTGTCAGGTGTGATTGTGCGTTACATCACACATACATCACACAGCTTGCTAAGCCTTGGAAAGTACAATAGTTATACAGGAACACAACGCAGCATATAATTATACTCATTTGCATTGTCAGGTGTGATTGTGCGTTACATCACACATACATCACACAGCTTGCTAAGCCTTGGAAAGTACAATAGTTATACAGAACACAACACAGCATATAATTATACTCATTTGCATTGTCAGGTGTGATTGTGCGTTACATCACACATACATCACACAGCTTGCTAAGCCTTGGAAAGTACAATAGTTATACAGGAACACAACGCAGCATATAATTATACTCATTTGCATTGTCAGGTGTGATTGTGCGTTACATCACACATACATCACACAGCTTGCTAAGCCTTGGAAAGTACAATAGTTATACAGGAACACAACACAGCATATAATTATACTCATTTGCATTGTCAGGTGTGATTGTGCGTTACATCACACATACATCACACAGCTTGCTAAGCCCTTGGAAAGTACAATAGTTATACAGGAACACAACGCAGCATATAATTATACTCATTTGCATTGTCAGGTGTGATTGTGCGTTACATCACACATACATCACACAGCTTGCTAAGCCTTGGAAAGTACAATAGTTTATACAGAACACAACGCAGCATATAATTATACTCATTTGTCATTGTCAGGTGTGATTGTGCGTTACATCACACATACATCACACAGCTTGCTAAGCCTTGGAAAGTACAATAGTTATACAGAACACAACGCAGCATATAATTATACTCATTTGCATTGTCAGGTGTGATTGTGCGTTACATCACACATACATCACACAGCTTGCTAAGCCTTGGAAAGTACAATAGTTATACAGGAACACAACGCAGCATATAATTATACTCATTTGCATTGTCAGGTGTGATTGTGCGTTACATCACACATACATCACACAGCTTGCTAAGCCTTGGAAAGTACAATAGTTATACAGAACACAACGCAGCATATAATTATACTCATTTGCATTGTCAGGTGTGATTGTGCGTTACATCACACATACATCACACAGCTTGCTAAGCCTTGGAAAGTACAATAGTTATACAGGAACGCAGAATAAAGCTGCATCATTTGCATTGTCAGGTGTGATTGTGCGTTACATCACACATACATCACACAGCTTGCTAAGCCTTGGAAAGTACAATAGTTATACAGAACACAACGCAGCATATAATTATACTCATTTGCATTGTCAGGTGTGATTGTGCGTTACATCACACATACATCACACAGCTTGCTAAGGCCTTGGAAAGTACAATAGTTATACAGGAACACAACGCAGCATATAATTATACTCATTTGCATTGTCAGGTGTGATTGTGCGTTACATCACACATACATCACACAGCTTGCTAAGCCTTGGAAAGTACAATAGTTATACAGAACACAACGCAGCATATAATTATACTCATTTGCATTGTCAGGTGTGATTGTGCGTTACATCACACATACATCACACAGCTTGCTAAGCCTTGGAAAGTACAATAGTTATACAGAACACAACGCAGCATATAATTATACTCATTTGCATTGTCAGGTGTGATTGTGCGTTACATCACACATACATCACACAGCTTGCTAAGCCTTGGAAAGTACAATAGTTATACAGAACACAACGCAGCATATAATTATACTCATTTGCATTGTCAGGTGTGATTGTGCGTTACATCACACATACATCACACAGCTTGCTAAGCCTTGGAAAGTACAATAGTTATACAGAACACAACGCAGCATATAATTATACTCATTTGCATTGTCAGGTGTGATTGTGCGTTACATCACACATACATCACACAGCTTGCTAAGCCTTGGAAAGTACAATAGTTATACAGAACACAACGCAGCATATAATTATACTCATTTGCATTGTCAGGTGTGATTGTGCGTTACATCACACATACATCACACAGCTTGCTAAGCCTTGGAAAGTACAATAGTTATACAGAACACAACGCAGCATATAATTATACTCATTTGCATTGTCAGGTGTGATTGTGCGTTACATCACACATACATCACACAGCTTGCTAAGCCTTGGAAAGTACAATAGTTATACAGGAACACAACGCAGCATATAATTATACTCATTTGCATTGTCAGGTGTGATTGTGCGTTACATCACACATACATCACACACCTTGCTAAGCCCTGGAAAGTACAATAGTTATACAGAACACAACGCAGCATATAATTATACTCATTTGCATTGTCAGGTGTGATTGTGCGTTACATCACACATACATCACACAGCTTGCTAAGCCTTGGAAAGTACAATAGTTATACAGAACACAACGCAGCATATAATTATACTCATTTGCATTGTCAGGTGTGATTGTGCGTTACATCACACATACATCACACAGCTTGCTAAGCCTTGGAAAGTACAATAGTTATACAGAACACAACGCAGCATATAATTATACTCATTTGCATTGTCAGGTGTGATTGTGCATTACATCACACATACATCACACAGCTTGCTAAGCCTTGGAAAGTACAATAGTTATACAGAACACAACGCAGCATATAATTATACTCATTTGCATTGTCAGGTGTGATTGTGCGTTACATCACACATACATCACACAGCTTGCTAAGCCTTGGAAAGTACAATAGTTATACAGAACACAACAGCAGCATATAATTATACTCATTTGCATTGTCAGGTGTGATTGTGCGTTACATCACACATACATCACACAGCTTGCTAAGCCTTGGAAAGTACAATAGTTATACAGAACACAACGCAGCATATAATTATACTCATTTGCATTGTCAGGTGTGATTGTGCGTTACATCACACATACATCACACAGCTTGCTAAGCCTTGGAAAGTACAATAGTTATACAGAACACAACGCAGCATATAATTATACTCATTTGCATTGTCAGGTGTGATTGTGCGTTACATCACACATACATCACACAGCTTGCTAAGCCTTGGAAAGTACAATAGTTATACAGAACACAACGCAGCATATAATTATACTCATTTGCATTGTCAGGTGTGATTGTGCGTTACATCACACATACATCACACAGCTTGCTAAGCCTTGGAAAGTACAATAGTTATACAGAACACAACGCAGCATATAATTATACTCATTTGCATTGTCAGGTGTGATTGTGCGTTACATCACACATACATCACACAGCTTGCTAAGCCTTGGAAAGTACAATAGTTATACAGAACACAACGCAGCATATAATTATACTCATTTGCATTGTCAGGTGTGATTGTGCGTTACATCACACATACATCACACAGCTTGCTAAGCCTTGGAAAGTACAATAGTTATACAGAACACAACACAGCATATAATTATACTCATTTGCATTGTCAGGTGTGATTGTGCGTTACATCACACATACATCACACAGCTTGCTAAGCCTTGGAAAGTACAATAGTTATACAGAACACAACGCAGCATATAATTATACTCATTTGCATTGTCAGGTGTGATTGTGCGTTACATCACACATACATCACACAGCTTGCTAAGCCTTGGAAAGTACAATAGTTATACAGAACACAACGCAGCATATAATTATACTCATTTGCATTGTCAGTGTGATTGTGCGTTACATCACACATACATCACACAGCTTGCTAAGCCTTGGAAAGTACAATAGTTATACAGAACACCAACGCAGCATATAATTATACTCATTTGCATTGTCAGGTGTGATTGTGCATTACATCACACATACATCACACAGCTTGCTAAGCCTTGGAAAGTACAATAGTTATACAGAACACAAGACAGCATATAATTATACTCATTTGCATTGTCAGGTGTGATTGTGCATTACATCACACATACATCACACAGCTTGCTAAGCCTTGGAAAGTACAATAGTTATACAGGAACACAACGACAGCATATAATTATACTCATTTGCATTGTCAGGCTGTGATTGTGCATTACATCACACATACATCACACAGCTTGCTAAGCCTTGGAAAGTACAATAGTTTATACAGAACACAACGCAGCATATAATTATACTCATTTGCATTGTCAGGTGTGATTGTGCGTTACATCACACATACATCACACAGCTTGCTAAGCCTTGGAAAGTACAATAGTTATACAGAACACAACGCAGCATATAATTATACTCATTTGCATTGTCAGGTGTGATTGTGCGTTGATGTCAGGTGTGATGTGCGTGACATCACAATACATCACACAGCTTGCTAAGCCTTGGAAAGTACAATAGTTATACAGAACACAACGCAGCATATAATTATACTCATTTGCATTGTCAGGTGTGATTGTGCATTACATCACACATACATCACACAGCTTGCTAAGCCTTGGAAAGTACAATAGTTATACAGAACACAACGCAGCATATAATTATACTCATTTGCATTGTCAGGTGTGATTGTGCGTTACATCACACATACATCACACAGCTTGCTAAGCCTTGGAAAGTACAATAGTTATACAGAACACAACACAGCATATAATTATACTCATTTGCATTGTCAGGTGTGATTGTGCGTTACATCACACATACATCACACAGCTTGCTAAGCCTTGGAAAGTACAATAGTTATACAGAACACAACGCAGCATATAATTATACTCATTTGCATTGTCAGGTGTGATTGTGCGTTACATCACACATACATCACACAGCTTGCTAAGCCTTGGAAAGTACAATAGTTATACAGAACACAACGCAGCATATAATTATACTCATTTGCATTGTCAGGTGTGATTGTGCGTTACATCACACATACATCACACAGCTTGCTAAGCCTTGGAAAGTACAATAGTTATACAGGAACACAACGCAGAATATAATTATACTCATTTGCATTGTCAGGTGTGATTGTGCGTTACATCACACATACATCACACAGCTTGCTAAGCCTTGGAAAGTACAATAGTTATACAGAACACAACGCAGCATATAATTATACTCATTTGCATTGTCAGGTGTGATTGTGCATTACATCACACATACATCACACAGCTTGCTAAGCCTTGGAAAGTACAATAGTTATACAGAACACAACGCAGCATATAATTATACTCATTTGCATTGTCAGGTGTGATTGTGCGTTACATCACACATACATCACACAGCTTGCTAAGCCTGGAAAGTACAATAGTTATACAGGAACACAACGCAGCATATAATTATACTCATTTGCATTGTCAGGTGTGATTGTGCGTTTACATCACACATACATCACACAGCTTGCTAAAGCCTTGGAAAGTACAATAGTTTTACAGAACACAACACAGCATATAATTAATCTCTCTTTGCTGTGTCAGGTGTGATGTTGCGTGGTGTGGGTGTGCCGTTACATCACACATACATCACACAGCTTGCTAAGCCTTGGAAAGGTACAATAGTTATACAGGAACAAACGAAGCATATAATTATACTTCATTTGCATTGTCCAGGTGTGATTGTGCGTTACATCAACACATACTCACACAGCTTGCTAAGCCTTGGAAAGTACAATAGTTATACAGAACACAAGACAGCATATAATTATACTCATTTGCATTGTCAGGTGTGATTGTGCATTACATCACACATACATCACACAGCTTGCTAAGCCTTGGAAAGTTACAATAGTTTAGACAGGAACACAACGACTGCATATAATTTAAGACTCATCTGCATTGTCAGGTGTGATTGTTCAGTTACATCAACACATACATCACAACAGCTTGCTAAGCCTTGGAAAGTACAATAGTTATATCACTGGAACACAACCAGCATATAATATACTCATTTGCCATTGTCAGGTGTGATTGTGCTTACATCACACATACATCACACAGCTTGCTAAGCCTTGGGAAAGTACAATAGTTATACAGAACACAACACAGCATATAATTATACTCATTTGCATTGTCAGGTGTGATTGTGCGTTACATCACACATACATCACACAGCTTGCTAAGCCTTGGAAAGTACAATAGTTATACAGAACACAACGCAGCATATAATTATACTCATTTGCATTGTCAGGTGTGATTGTGCGTTACATCACACATACATCACACAGCTTGCTAAGCCTTGGAAAGTACAATAGTTATACAGAACACAACGCAGCATATAATTATACTCATTTGCATTGTCAGGTGTGATTGTGCGTTACATCACACATACATCACACAGCTTGCTAAGCCTTGGAAAGTACAATAGTTATACAGGAACACAACGCAGCATATAATTATACTCATTTGCATTGTCAGGTGTGATTGTGCGTTACATCACACATACATCACACAGCTTGCTAAGCCTTGGAAAGTACAATAGTTATACAGAACACAACGCAGCATATAATTATACTCATTTGCATTGTCAGGTGTGATTGTGCGTTACATCACACATACATCACACAGCTTGCTAAGCCTTGGAAAGTACAATAGTTATACAGAACACAACGCAGCATATAATTATACTCATTTGCATTGTCAGGTGTGATTGTGCGTTACATCACACAGCTTGCTAAGCCTTGGAAAGTACAATAGTTATACAGGAACGCAGAATAAAGCTGCATGTTTAACCATTTGACTGCCTGAAATCTGCTGTGCAATACAAATAAAATGTGATTTATTATTCTGAAATTATGAAATATTCCTCTCCCCTTGATTAACCTTTTCACCCCTAAACTGACACAGTGACCCTATAGAAATTGTCACATGATATGCTTGTCATTGCTGGCATTACTCACCGGAAAAACTTTAGTAAAGTTTGTCACAAAGCTGAGAGCTGCCTAGGGGCACCTTCAATTACAGGTACTTCTTGTCCTATTATATCGTTTACATATTGTCTCACATTTTGTGTGCAAAAAATATTATATATATATCAAAACAAAACTGCCAAGTGGAATTAATCATCATTACGTTTAAAGAAAGCTTTACAGGTGGCCTTCGGTTTACAACGGTTCAATTTACACCATTTCAGAATAACAACCTTTTTTTCCAGTCATGTGACTGCTATTGAAAAGCATTGAGAAGCAGTGCATTTATTAAAATAGCCATTAGGTGGGGCTGTCCGCTTGTGTTGCAGCAAAGCCAAGCAAGCTGAAATTAATCAGTTTAACTAGACCTGAGCTATCGAGCAGATTTCAAAGGAACAAGATCTTCCTGTCTATAACTCACTCCAGATTGGAATGCATAGAAAGAACTGTTTGCAGAAAAATGCAAGTGAAGTCTGTGTTGTGTGATTATTTTATTAGGTTTATAATGCTGTTTAGCAAATGTTTTTGTTCATTTAACTTAGTTTAATTATATATTTAGTGTTGTGTGATTATTTTATTAGGTTTATAATGCTGTCTAGCATTTAAAGTCTTCATTTCAAAGCTTTAAAAATAATGTATTAGGTGTTACTTATGACAATTTTGAGAGGGGCCTGGAACCTATCTCCCTCACTTCCCATTGACTTACATAACTGGGTTTTGATTTACAACCATTCCTTCTTGAACCTAACCCCGGCGTAAACTGAGGGCTACCTGTACTTATATTCCTCTTTTCTTTATCTATATAGATAACTCGTGAACAATTGTTAAAAAAAGCTATCTGAATAATTACAAACATTGCTTGAGTATGTACAACTGATTCCTGTGACACTGCTCACTGGCTGGAAGAGACTTGGTTTATTGATCAGAGAAACCTCTGGGCAGCTGTTCTATTGGTGTTTTTCTTTTAAAAAATACACAGAATGATTCAGTCCGGTAGAGCCATTAACTTATTTGTTATCTTATTCCTGGCTGCTGCTAGGTGTTACTAGGGAGAATTATGATTTATTTATTTGTACGTGTGCACCGCTATTGTCTAAAATTTTGATTTCTCAGAGGAATGGCTTATCTGATTGCCATAATGTATTCGTGTTCTCTCTGCCTAAATTCAGTGTAGCTGTAGCAAATATATATATAATAAATAAAACATTATTTATATACAACTCAACAAAATTAGGGTCTTGATTATTCCCAGGTGATCATTTATTATTAGGACAATCACTTGACAGAAATAATGACATTAAAGCCCTTCTATGGAGGCAGGCCCTTATCAGTGAAATAAGGAATCTTTTAAAAATATTTGTATGGTGATGGATAATAAAGGCACCTTTAAAAATTGCAAGAATGCTCAATATAGAATTAATGCTGTGGCATATTTCCTATTATTATGACACTCACCTGGCAACTGAATACAGAAGGTGAATAATTTGAGCAAGCAAGATGGCCGCTATAAAACTATATTATGAAGGGTAACATAGGGCGGGGATGCAATGCAATGTGCATTGTGCATGCATTAGAGTTCAACATCTACTTTAAATTACAAAAAATGTACATATGTTTTAGACTTTCTTATCTTTTATTAAGTGACTGTATTACAACTTTTTTAATGAAAAAAATAATTTAAGCTGGGGTTTGATTTTATTGAGGACCAGGTCAGGCCCTGACCTGGTCCTCAATAAAATCAAACCCCAACTTAAATTATTTTTTAGGGGCTCAGCCCCCCTTTTTGAACTTCAGTTGCAACTTGCAATATATTTTTTCAATTCAAAGTTTGAATTGATAAATAAAATATATTGCAAGTTGCAACGGAAGTTCAAAAAGGGGGGCTGAGCCCCTGACCTGGTCCTCAATAAAATCAAACCCCAACTTAAATTATTTTTTTCATTAAAAAAATGTATTTTTAATTAATTTGGAGAAGTTGACAAAGGTTGGCCAGTCAGACTAGAAGGCTCAGGGCTGAGACCGACGAGTCAGTGAGTGAATAATTTATCTATCAACAAAAACGGTCACATATTTAAATGTAGTATACTAGGACATGAAACCAATAACTTCTTGATGATTTTAGTGAGATTAATAAATAGATTATTTTCATTTATTAAGGGATGACACTGACAGTCTTAAACAAACTCTAGTTCAACTTCAACGTCTTCAATCTTATTCACATAATAATCACATTATTTCTGACTTTTGTTTGGGAATCGGGATTAGAAACTTTAAAAAATAACACAACCTGAACCTACCTAAAAGATGATCAAATAATCAGTGAGTGTGCTAAGTGCCTCAATTCCGGCAGCCCGCCCAGAGACTCAGACACTTGCGGGCAATACTGAGACCTGATTGGCTGAGACGGCCAACTTGCTCCCGAGGCGAGCCTCCGGTGTGGGAGCATGGGCCGCATTGAGAGCACTGCTGCATTAGCACTGATTATCCTCTTGATGGCAGCAGCAGTCTCTCAGCGGCCCATAGTTCCCAATACATTTCATATTGCGCAATATAAGGATAGCTAGCCTCCAGTTTATTATTGCGCAATATGAATGTATGATTGTATTGTATTTAATACATGTTTTTTGCACAATGCACATAACAAATGAAATAAATTTGGTGGAGGGGTGGGGGGGTCACCTGTTTATTAAAAAAAATATATATTGAAAAAAAAAAGGATTTTTTTTTTTAATTTGTACAAAAAGGGTGTAATACATAGATTGGCCAGGGGAGGCACTGCCTCACCTGCCTCTTATGAGTGCACGTCACTGGTAGGAAAATGTTTCACCACTAATGTTAAACACATCAAAAAACTCTGATTTGGCTAAAGAACGGTTACTTTGATCATCTAACACTGCATACATCTTTACAGAACAGTCAGGTTTATTAGAGGGATATACAGTCACTAAACAAATCTTGGAACATGATCTAGGCATTGTCCCTTTCCCGCATACCTCTGTACACTTGGATACAATAGTGGGTGGAGTAGCTTCCTCTTGCTCCCCGCCTTGCTCTCCCTTTGGTAAAGGAGTCTCTACTGCCCAGGGAGCTGGACCTGGATGCAAAGCTGAAGTATGCTGGTCACTGTTGCATTCTCTGCATCTTATGTTATTTTTGCAGTCTTTGGCAATGTGTCTGGTGGATACACAACATCTAAAGCAGATAGAATTCTCCTTCAGGTAAGCTTTACGTTCATCAATGTGCTTGCTTCTGAACCCACGACACTTTGACAGTGGGTGTGGTTTTATTATGAATTGGACATGGACTGTCTGATTCCATGGATTTCCACGAAGGGCTTTTCACTTGTGGAGTTGCATTAGTAGCTGACACTTCTGTCTTTCTTACTGACACCGTTGGTCTGTTGCTGTACCTTGTTCCTGTCTTCTCTGTATTTACTGGAAATTGGTTGCTGCATGTTGAGAATATGAAGCTTGGATCATTTCTGGTCTTTGCTTGGTTGACAATAAATCTGGTGAAGAAACTGAATGGTGGAAAGGAGACATGATGGTCTTCTTTGTACTTGGAACCTTGAAAAATCCACTTTTCTTGCAGGCTATATGGCAGTTTTTCGATAATTGGTTTGATGCCACGAGCTGTGTCTAGGTATGCCAGTCCTGGCAAAAAGCCTCCTGCCTTAGCTGCATTCACCTCCAACAACATGTCACCAAGTTCTCTTAACTTTATGTTGTCTTTTTTTGAGATTTTGGGGAAGTTTTCTAGCTTCTTTAACAGTGCATTCTCAATAGCTTCAGGGCTGCCATAACATTCTTCTAGTTTCTGCCATACCATTTTAACTCCATCAATTGGGTTATGAACATGCACTGACCTGATTCTCTTAGCCTGTTGAGATGACTCTGGTCCAAGCCACTTAGTCAAAAGATCTAGCTCTTCTCTGGCTGTAAGATTAAGATCTCTGGTGACACCTTGGAATGATGTCTTCCATGCCCAGTAGTTCTCTGGTCGATCATCAAATGTTAGTAGCCCTGTACTCACTAACTCTCGACGAATCAGGTGCTTTGCTAGGTCAGTAGTCTCTGAAGTTCCTAATGTGCTATTTCTGAGAGGGGATATGTGAGAGTCCATATAATGTGATGGATATTGTGGATCACCGTAACCTCTGCTTTCTTGAAAGCGCACTCTTGGTGTAGAGACATTTGCAGTGTCAGTCTGGGAAGGAGGGTGCAAGCCAGTAATACTTGGAGTGGACTGTAAATATGTTGAGTCAGGAAACTGTGGCATTATGCTGGACATATGTTGGATAGGAGCATGCTCTGTTTTATCTTGGTCTAGAGCATGGTTCTGTACATACTCACGAGTCCTTTGTACTGAATCATGGGTAGTTATTTCTGCAAAATCTTGAAGTGGTTCCTCTTCTAGTTCAGCTGCTGCTTCATAGACTGCTGCTTCTGCAGATGCTGCAACTGCTGCCCTTTGAATCTTTAGCACGTGCATATTAGCTTCTAACTCTGCCTTGCGTTGCGCTGTTTCAGCTTCACACCTTGCTGTCTCTGCTCTGCACCTTGCTGCCTCTGCTTTGCACCTTGCTGCCTCTGCTTCCATATCTGCTTTGCACCTTGCTGCCTCTGCTTTGCACCTTGCTGCCTCTGCTTCCATATCTGCTTTGCACCTTGCTGCCTCTGCTTCCATATTTGCTTTGCACCTTGCTGCCTCTGCTTCCATATCTGCTTTGCACCTTGCTGCCTCTGCTTCCATATCTGCTTTGCACCTTGCTGCCTCTGCTTTGCACCTTGCTGCCTCTGCTTCCATATCTGCTTTGCACCTTGCTGCCTCTGCTTCCATATCTGCTTTGCACCTTGCTGTCTCTGCTTTGCACCTTGCTGCCTCTGCTTCCATATCTGCTTTGCACCTTGCTGCCTCTGCTTTGCACCTTGCTGTCTCTGCTTTGCACCTTGCTGCCTCTGCTTCCATATCTGCTTTGCACCTTGCTGCCTCTGCTTTGCACCTTGCTGCCTCTGCTTCCATATCTGCTTTGCACCTTGCTGCCTCTGCTTCCATATCTGCTTTGCACCTTGCTGCCTCTGCTTCCATATCTGCTTTGCACCTTGCTGTCTCTGCTTCCATATCTGCTTTGCACCTTGCTGTCTCTGCTTCCATATCTGCTTTGCACCTTGCTGCCTCTGCTTCCATATCTGCTTTGCACCTTGCTGTCTCTGCTTCCATATCTGCTTTGCACCTTGCTGCCTCTGCTTCCATATCTGCTTTGCACCTTGCTGCCTCTGCTTCCATATCTGCTTTGTGCCTTGCTGCCTCCATATCTGCTTTGCACCTTGCTGCCTCTGCTTTGCACCTTGCTGCCTCTGCTTCCATATCTGCTTTGTGCCTTGCTGCCTCTGCTTCCATATCTGCTTTGCACCTTGCTGCCTCTGCTTTGCACCTTGCTGCCTCTGCTTCCATATCTGCTTTGCACCTTGCTGCCTCTGCTTTGCACCTTGCTGCCTCTGCTTCCATATCTGCTTTGCACCTTGCTGCCTCTGCTTTGCACCTTGCTGCCTCTGCTTTGCACCTTGCTGCCTCTGCTTCCATATCTGCTTTGCACCTTGCTGCCTCTGCTTTGCACCTTGCTGCCTCTGCTTCCATATCTGCTTTGCACCTTGCTGCCTCTGCTTCCATATCTGCTTTGCACCTTGCTGCCTCTGCTTCCATATCTGCTTTGTGCCTTGCTGCCTCTGCTTCCATATCTGCTTTGCGCCTTGCTGCCTCTGCTTCCATATCTGCTTTGCGCCTTGCTGCCTCTGCTTCCATATCTGCTTTGTGCCTTGCTGCCTCTGCTTCCATATCTGCTTTGCACCTTGCTGCCTCTGCTTTGCACCTTGCTGCCTCTGCTTCCATATCTGCTTTGCACCTTGCTGCCTCTGCTTTGCACCTTGCTGCCTCTGCTTTGCACCTTGCTGTCTCTGCTTCCATATCTGCTTTGCACCTTGCTGTCTCTGCTTCCATATCTGCTTTGCACCTTGCTGTCTCTGCTTCCATATCTGCTTTGTGCCTAGCTGCCTCTGCTTCCATATCTGCTTTGCACCTTGCTGCCTCTGCTTCCATATCTGCTTTGCACCTTGCTGCCTCTGCTTCCATATCTGCTTTGCGCCTTGCTGCCTCTGCTTCCATATCTGCTTTGCGCCTTGCTGCCTCTGCTTCCATATCTGCTTTGCGCCTTGCTGTCTCTGCTTCCATATCTGCTTTGCACCTTGCTGCCTCTGCTTCCATATCTGCTTTGCACCTTGCTGCCTCTGCTTCCATATCTGCTTTGCACCTTGCTGCCTCTGCTTCCATATCTGCTTTGCACCTTGCTGCCTCTGCTTCCATATCTGCTTTGCGCCTTGCTGTCTCTGCTTCCATATCTGCTTTGCACCTTGCTGCCTCTGCTTCCATATCTGCTTTGCACCTTGCTGCCCCTGCTTTGTGCCTAGCTGCCTCTGCTTTGCACCTTGCTGCCTCTGCTTTGCACCTTGCTGCCTCTGCTTCCATATCTGCTTTGCACCTTGCTGCCTCTGCTTCCATATCTGCTTTGTGCCTAGCTGCCTCTGCTTCCATATCTGCTTTGTGCCTTGCTGCCTCTGCTTCCATATCTGCTTTGTGCCTTGCTGCCTCTGCTTCCATATCTGCTTTGTGCCTTGCTGCCTCTGCTTCCATATCTGCTTTGTGCCTTGCTGCCTCTGCTTCCATATCTGCTTTGTGCCTTGCTGCCTCTGCTTCCATATCTGCTTTGTGCCTTGCTGCCTCTGCTTCCATATCTGCTTTGTGCCTTGCTGCCTCTGCTTCCATATCTGCTTTGTGCCTTGCTGCCTCTGCTTCCATATCTGCTTTGTGCCTTGCTGCCTCTGCTTCCATATCTGCTTTGTGCCTTGCTGCCTCTGCTTCCATATCTGCTTTGTGCCTTGCTGCCTCTGCTTCCATATCTGCTTTGTGCCTTGCTGCCTCTGCTTCCATATCTGCTTTGTGCCTTGCTGCCTCTGCTTTGCGCCTTGCTGCCTCTGCTTCCATATCTGCTTTGTGCCTTGCTGCCTCTGCTTCCATATCTGCTTTGCACCTTGCTGCCTCTGCTTTGCACCTTGCTGCCTCTGCTTCCATATCTGCTTTGCACCTTGCTGCCTCTGCTTTGCACCTTGCTGCCTCTGCTTTGCACCTTGCTGTCTCTGCTTCCATATCTGCTTTGCACCTTGCTGTCTCTGCTTCCATATCTGCTTTGCACCTTGCTGTCTCTGCTTCCATATCTGCTTTGTGCCTAGCTGCCTCTGCTTCCATATCTGCTTTGCACCTTGCTGCCTCTGCTTCCATATCTGCTTTGCACCTTGCTGCCTCTGCTTCCATATCTGCTTTGTGCCTTGCTGCCTCTGCTTCCATATCTGCTTTGCGCCTTGCTGCCTCTGCTTCCATATCTGCTTTGCGCCTTGCTGTCTCTGCTTCCATATCTGCTTTGCACCTTGCTGCCTCTGCTTCCATATCTGCTTTGCACCTTGCTGCCTCTGCTTCCATATCTGCTTTGCACCTTGCTGCCTCTGCTTCCATATCTGCTTTGCACCTTGCTGCCTCTGCTTCCATATCTGCTTTGCGCCTTGCTGTCTCTGCTTCCATATCTGCTTTGCACCTTGCTGCCTCTGCTTCCATATCTGCTTTGCACCTTGCTGCCCCTGCTTTGTGCCTAGCTGCCTCTGCTTTGCACCTTGCTGCCTCTGCTTTGCACCTTGCTGCCTCTGCTTCCATATCTGCTTTGCACCTTGCTGCCTCTGCTTCCATATCTGCTTTGTGCCTAGCTGCCTCTGCTTCCATATCTGCTTTGTGCCTTGCTGCCTCTGCTTCCATATCTGCTTTGTGCCTTGCTGCCTCTGCTTCCATATCTGCTTTGTGCCTTGCTGCCTCTGCTTCCATATCTGCTTTGTGCCTTGCTGCCTCTGCTTCCATATCTGCTTTGTGCCTTGCTGCCTCTGCTTCCATATCTGCTTTGTGCCTTGCTGCCTCTGCTTCCATATCTGCTTTGTGCCTTGCTGCCTCTGCTTCCATATCTGCTTTGTGCCTTGCTGCATCTGCTTCCATATCTGCTTTGTGCCTTGCTGCCTCTGCTTCCATATCTGCTTCTAGTGCTGCTTTCTGCTTTATCATGTCTGCTTCTTTTTCAGCATAAGAAATTTGTGCCTGGGCTGCTTGCGCTTTAGCACGGGCTCTGAGTCCTGCAGAACTGGCTGATGATCTGCTGGAGCGCATGGAATATTTAGAGCCAGAGGCATAGGATCTGGTCTCTAAAGTTCGCTGCGTCATATCAACACTATTATCTTGGTTTATAGTGATCAGGTTAAAGTAGCGCAATATTTTAAATGCAGTTCTTGTGCAAATTATTTTTACTGCCTTTCACTTTAAATTGCAGGTCTTGTATCTTGCTTGTTATTGCTTCTCACTTTTCAATGCAGCTCTGTATCTTCCCCTGATATAGCATGCCTTTTTACTATACAATGCAGCTCTGTATCTTGCCTTGATATAGCATGCCTTTTTACTATACAATGCAGCTCTGTATCTTCCCCTGATATAGCCTGCCTTTTTACTATACAATGCAGCTCTGTATCTTGCCTTGATATAGCATGCCTTTTTACTATACAATGCAGCTCTGTATCTTCCCCTGATATAGCATGCCTTTTTACTATACAATGCAGCTCTGTATCTTCCCCTGATATAGCATGCCTTTTTACTATACAATGCAGCTCTGTATCTTCCCCTGATATAGCATGCTTTTTTACTATACAATACAGCTCTGTATCTTCCCCTGATATAGCATGCCTTTTTACTTTACAATGCAGCTCTGTATCTTCCCCTGATATAGCATGCCTTTTTACTGTACAATGCAGCTCTGTATCTTGCCTTGATATAGCATGCCTTTTTACTTTACAATGCAGCTCTGTATCTTCCCCTGATATAGCATGCTTTTTTACTTTACAATGCAGCTCTGTATCTTCCCCTGATATAGCATGCTTTTTTACTTTACAATGCAGCTCTGTATCTTCCCCTGATATAGCATGCTTTTTTACTATACAATGCAGCTCTGTATCTTCCCCTGATATAGCCTGCCTTTTTACTTTACAATGCAGCTCTGTATCTTCCCCTGATATAGCCTGCCTTTTTACTTTACAATGCAGCTCTGTATCTTCCCCTGATATAGCATGCCTTTTTACTATACAATGCAGCTCTGTATCTTCCCCTGATATAGCATGCCTTTTTACTATACAATGCAGCTCTGTATCTTCCCCTGATATAGCATGCCTTTTTACTATACAATGCAGCTCTGTATCTTCCCCTGATATAGCCTGCCTTTTTACTATACAATGCAGCTCTGTATCTTCCCCTGATATAGCATGCCTTTTTACTATACAATGCAGCTCTGTATCTTCCCCTGATATAGCATGCCTTTTTACTTTACAATGCAGCTCTGTATCTTCCCCTGATATAGCCTCCCTTTTTACTATACAATGCAGCTCTGTATCTTCCCCTGATATAGCATGCTTTTTACTTTACAATGCAGCTCTGTATCTTCCCCTGATATAGAATGCCTTTTTACTATACAATGCAGCTCTGTATCTTCCCCTGATATAGCCTGCCTTTTTACTTTACAATGCAGCTCTGTATCTTCCCTGGATATAGCATGCCTTTTTACTATACAATGCAGCTCTGTATCTTCCCCTGATATAGCATGCCTTTTTACTTTACAATGCAGCTCTGTATCTTCCCCTGATATAGCCTGCCTTTTTACTATACAATGCAGCTCTGTATCTTCCCCTGATATAGCATGCTTTTTACTTTACAATGCAGCTCTGTATCTTCCCCTGATATAGCCTGCCTTTTTACTATACAATGCAGCTCTGTATCTTCCCTTGATATAGCATGCCTTTTTACTATACAATGCAGCTCTGTATCTTCCCCTGATATAGCCTGCCTTTTTACTATACAATGCAGCTCTGTATCTTCCCCTGATATAGCCTGCCTTTTTACTATACAATGCAGCTCTGTATCTTCCCCTGATATAGCCTGCCTTTTTACTATACAATGCAGCTCTGTATCTTCCCCTGATATAGCCTGCCTTTTTACTATACAATGCAGCTCTGTATCTTCCCCTGATATAGCATGCCTTTTTACTATACAATGCAGCTCTGTATCTTCCCCTGATATAGCATGCCTTTTTACTATACAATGCAGCTCTGTATCTTCCCCTGATATAGCCTGCCTTTTTACTATACAATGCAGCTCTGTATCTTCCCTTGATATAGCATGCCTTTTTACTTTACAATGCAGCTCTGTATCTTCCCCTGATATAGCATGCCTTTTTACTTTACAACGCAGCTCTGTATCTTCCCCTGATTTAGCATGCCTTTTTACTATACAATGCAGCTCTGTATCTTCCCCTGATATAGCCTGCCTATTTACTATACAATGCAGCTTTGTATCTTCCCCTGATATAGCATGCCTTTTTACTATACAATGCAGCTCTGTATCTTCCCCTGATATAGCATGCCTTTTTACTGTACAATGCAGCTCTGTATCTTGCCTTGATATAGCATGCCTTTTTACTTTACAATGCAGCTCTGTATCTTCCCCTGATATAGCATGCTTTTTTACTTTACAATGCAGCTCTGTATCTTCCCCTGATATAGCATGCTTTTTTACTTTACAATGCAGCTCTGTATCTTCCCCTGATATAGCATGCCTTTTTACTATACAATGCAGCTCTGTATCTTCCCCTGATATAGCATGCCTTTTTACTATACAATGCAGCTCTGTATCTTCCCCTGATATAGCATGCCTTTTTACTATACAATGCAGCTCTGTATCTTCCCCTGATATAGCCTGCCTTTTTACTATACAATGCAGCTCTGTATCTTCCCCTGATATAGCATGCCTTTTTACTATACAATGCAGCTCTGTATCTTCCCCTGATATAGCCTGCCTTTTTACTATACAATGCAGCTCTGTATCTTCCCCTGATATAGCCTGCCTTTTTACTGTACAATGCAGCTCTGTATCTTCCCCTGATATAGCCTGCCTTTTTACTTTACAATGCAGCTCTTGTATCTTCCCTTGATATAGCCTGCCTTTTTACTATACAATTCAGTTCTGTATCTTCCCCTGATATAGCCTGCCTTTTTACTATACAATGCAGCTCTGTATCTTCCCCTGATATAGCCTGCCTTTTTACTATACAATGCAGCTCTGTATCTTCCCCTGATATAGCCTGCCTTTTTACTATACAATGCAGCTCTGTATCTTCCCCTGATATAGCCTGCCTTTTTACTATACAATGCAGCTCTGTATCTTCCCCTGATATAGCCTGCCTTTTTACTATACAATGCAGCTCTGTATCTTCCCCTGATATAGCCTGCCTTTTTACTGTACAATGCAGCTCTGTATCTTCCCCTGATATAGCCTGCCTTTTTACTTTACAATGCAGCTCTTGTATCTTCCCTTGATATAGCCTGCCTTTTTACTATACAATTCAGTTCTGTATCTTCCCCTGATATAGCCTGCCTTTTTACTATACAATGCAGCTCTGTATCTTCCCCTGATATAGCATGCTTTTTACTTTACAATGCAGCTCTGTATCTTCCCCTGATATAGCATGCTTTTTACTTTACAATGCAGCTCTGTATCTTCCCCTGATATAGCCTGCCTTTTTACTATACAATGCAGCTCTGTATCTTCCCCTGATATAGCCTGCCTTTTTACTTTACAATGCAGCTCTGTATCTTGCCTTGATATAGCATGCCTTTTTACTATACAATGCAGCTCTGTATCTTCCCCTGATATAGCATGCCTTTTTACTTTACAATGCAGCTCTGTATCTTCCCCTGATATAGCCTGCCTTTTTACTATACAATGCAGCTCTGTATCTTCCCCTGATATAGCATGCTTTTTACTTTACAATGCAGCTCTGTATCTTCCCCTGATATAGCCTGCCTTTTTACTATACAATGCAGCTCTGTATCTTCCCTTGATATAGCATGCCTTTTTACTATACAATGCAGCTCTGTATCTTCCCCTGATATAGCCTGCCTTTTTACTATACAATGCAGCTCTGTATCTTCCCCTGATATAGCCTGCCTTTTTACTATACAATGCAGCTCTGTATCTTCCCCTGATATAGCCTGCCTTTTTACTATACAATGCAGCTCTGTATCTTCCCCTGATATAGCCTGCCTTTTTACTATACAATGCAGCTCTGTATCTTCCCCTGATATAGCCTGCCTTTTTACTATACAATGCAGCTCTGTATCTTCCCCTGATATAGCCTGCCTTTTTACTATACAATGCAGCTCTGTATCTTCCCCTTGATATAGCATGCCTTTTTACTATACAATGCAGCTCTGTATCTTCCCCTGATATAGCATGCCTTTTTACTATACAATGCAGCTCTGTATCTTCCCCTGATATAGCCTGCCTTTTTACTATACAATGCAGCTCTGTATCTTCCCCTGATATAGCCTGCCTTTTTACTATACAATGCAGCTCTGTATCTTCCCCTGATATAGCCTGCCTTTTTACTTTACAATGCAGCTCTGTATCTTCCCCTGATATAGCATGCCTTTTTACTATACAATGCAGCTCTGTATCTTCCCCTGATATAGCATGCCTTTTTACTATACAATGCAGCTCTGTATCTTCCCCTGATATAGCATGCCTTTTTACTGTACAATGCAGCTCTGTATCTTCCCCTGATATAGCATGCCTTTTTACTATACAATGCAGCTCTGTATCTTCCCCTGATATAGCATGCCTTTTTACTATACAATGCAGCTCTGTATCTTCCCCTGATATAGCATGCCTTTTTACTATACAATGCAGCTCTGTATCTTCCCCTGATATAGCATGCCTTTTTACTATACAATGCAGCTCTGTATCTTCCCCTGATATAGCCTGCCTTTTTACTATACAATGCAGCTCTGTATCTTCCCCTGATATAGCATGCTTTTTACTTTACAATGCAGCTCTGTATCTTCCCCTGATATAGCCTGCCTTTTTACTATACAATGCAGCTCTGTATCTTCCCCTGATATAGCATGCCTTTTTACTATACAATGCAGCTCTGTATCTTCCCCTGATATAGCAAGCCTTATTACTATACAATGCAGCTCTGTATCTTCCCCTGATATAGCCTGCCTTTTTACTATACAATGCAGCTCTGTATCTTCCCCTGATATAGCCTGCCTTTTTACTATACAATACAGCTCTGTATCTTCCCTTGATATAGCATGCCTTTTTACTATACAATGCAGCTCTGTATCTTCCCCTGATATAGCATGCCTTTTTACTATACAATGCAGCTCTGTATCTTCCCTTGATATAGCATGCCTTTTTACTATACAATGCAGCTCTGTATCTTCCCTTGATATAGCATGCCTTTTTACTATACAATGCAGCTCTGTATCTTCCCCTGATATAGCCTGCCTTTTTACTTTACAACGCAGCTCTGTATCTTCCCCTGATTTAGCATGCCTTTTTACTATACAATGCAGCTCTGTATCTTCCCTTGATATAGCATGCCTTTTTACTATACAATGCAGCTCTGTATCTTCCCTTGATATAGCATGCCTTTTTACTATACAATGCAGCTCTGTATCTTCCCTTGATATAGCATGCTTTTTTACTTTACAATGCAGCTCTGTATCTTCCCCTGATATAGCATGCTTTTTACTATACAATGCAGCTCTGTATCTTCCCCTGATATAGCATGCTTTTTTACTTTACAATGCAGCTCTGTATCTTCCCCTGATATAGCATGCTTTTTACTATACAATGCAGCTCTGTATCTTCCCTTGATATAGCCTGCCTTTTTACTATACAATGCAGCTCTGTATCTTGCCTTGATATAGCATGCCTTTTTACTATACAATGCAGCTCTGTATCTTCCCTTGATATAGCCTGCCTTTTTACTATACAATGCAGCTCTGTATCTTCCCCTGATATAGCATGCCTTTTTACTTTACAATGCAGCTCTGTATCTTCCCCTGATATAGCCTGCCTTTTTACTATACAATGCAGCTCTGTATCTTCCCCTGATATAGCCTGCCTTTTTACTATTCAATGCAGCTCTGTATCTTCCCCTGATATAACATGCCTTTTTACTTTACAATGCAGCTCTGTATCTTCCCCTGATATAGCCTGCCTTTTTACTATACAATGCAGCTCTGTATCTCCCCTGATATAGCCTGCCTTTTTACTTTACAATGCAGCTCTGTATCTTCCCCTGATATAGCATGCCTTTTTACTATACAATGCAGCTCTGTATCTTCCCTTGATATAGTCTGCCTTTTTACTTTACAATGCAGCTCTGTATCTTCCCCTGATATAGCATGCCTTTTTACTATACAATGCAGCTCTGTATCTTCCCCTGATATAGCCTGCCTTTTTACTATACAATGCAGCTCTGTATCTTCCCCTGATATAGCATGCCTTTTTACTATACAATGCAGCTCTGTATCTTCCCCTGATATAGCATGCCTTTTTACTATACAATGCAGCTCTGTATCTTCCCCTGATATAGCATGCCTTTTTACTATACAATGCAGCTCTGTATCTTCCCCTGATATAGCCTGCCTTTTTACTATACAATGCAGCTCTGTATCTTCCCCTGATATAGCCTGCCTTTTTACTATACAATGCAGCTCTGTATCTTCCCCTGACATAGCATGCTTTTTACTTTACAATGCAGCTCTGTATCTTCCCCTGATGTAGCCTGCCTTTTTACTTTACAATGCAGCTCTGTATCTTCCCCTGACATAGCATGCCTTTTTACTATACAATGCAGCTCTGTATCTTCCCTTGATATAGCATGCCTTTTTACTATACAATGCAGCTCTGTATCTTCCCCTGATATAGCATGCTTTTACTATACAATGCAGCTCTGCATCTTCCCCTGATATAGCATGCTTTTTACTTTACAATGCAGCTCTGTATCTTCCCCTGATATCGCATGCCTTTTTACTATACAATGCAGCTCTGTATCTTCCCCTGATATAGCCTGCCTTTTTACTATACAATGCAGCTCTGTATCTTCCCCTGATATAGCATGCCTTTTTACTATACAATGCAGCTCTGTATTTTCCCCTGATATAGCATGCCTTTTTACTGTACAATGCAGCTCTGTATCTTCCCCTGATATAGCCTGCCTATTTACTATACAATGCAGCTCTGCATCTTCCCCTGATATAGCATGCTTTTTACTTTACAATGCAGCTCTGTATCTTCCCCTGATATAGCCTGCCTTTTTACTATACAATGCAGCTCCTATATCTTCCCTTGATATAGCCTGCCTTTTTACTTTACAATGCAGCTCCTATATCTTCCCTTGATATAGCCTGCCTTTTTACTTTACAATGCAGCTCTGTATCTTCCCCTGATATAGCATGCCTTTTTACTATACAATACAGCTCTGTATCTTCCCCTGATATAGCCTGCCTTTTTACTATACAATGCAGCTCTGTATCTTCCCCTGATATAGCCTGCCTTTTTACTTTACAATGCAGCTCTGTATCTTCCCCTGATATAGCATGCCTTTTTACTATACAATGCAGCTCTGTATCTTCCCCTGATATAGCCTGCCTTTTTACTATACAATGCAGCTCTGTATCTTCCCCTGATATAGCCTGCCTTTTTACTATACAATGCAGCTCTGTATCTTCCCCTGATATAGCATGCCTTTTTACTATACAATGCAGCTCTGTATCTTCCCCTGATATAGCCTGCCTTTTTACTATACAATGCAGCTCTGTATCTTCCCCTGATATAGCCTTCCTTTTTACTATACAATGCAGCTCTGTATCTTCCCCTGATATAGCATGCCTTTTTACTATACAATGCAGCTCTGTATCTTCCCCTGATATAGCATGCCTTTTTACTATACAATGCAGCTCTGTATCTTCCCCTGATATAGCATGCCTTTTTACTATACAATGCAGCTCTGTATCTTCCCCTGATATAGCATGCCTTTTTACTATACAATGCAGCTCTGCATCTTCCCCTGATATAGCCTGCCTTTTTACTATACAATGCAGCTCTGTATCTTCCCCTGATATAGCCTGCCTTTTTACTATACAATGCAGCTCTGTATCTTCCCTTGATATAGCCTGCCTTTTTACTATACAATGCAGACCTGTATCTTCCCCTGATATAGCCGGCCTTTTTACTGTACAATGCAGCTCTGTATCTTCCCCTGATATAGCATGCCTTTTTACTATACAATGCAGCTCTGTATCTTGCCTTGATATAGCATGCCTTTTTACTATACAATGCAGCTCTGTATCTTCCCCTGATATAGCATGCCTTTTTACTATACAATGCAGCTCTGTATCTTCCCCTGATATAGCATGCCTTTGTACTATACAATGCAGCTCTGTATCTTCCCCTGATATAGCATGACTTTTTACTATACAATACAGCTCTGTATCTTGCCTTGATATAGCCTGCCTTTTTACTATACAATGCAGCTCTGTATCTTGCCTTGATATAGCATGCCTTATTACTATACAATGCAGCTCTGTATCTTCCCCTGATATAGCCTGCCTTTTTACTTTACAATGCAGCTCTGTATCTTCCCCTGATATAGCCTGCCTTTTTACTATACAATGCAGCTCTGTATCTTCCCCTGATATAGCATGCCTTTTTACTATACAATGCAGCTCTGTATCTTCCCTTGATATAGCATGCTTTTTACTTTACAATGCAGCTCTGTATCTTCCCCTGATATAGCCTGCCTTTTTACTATACAATGCAGCTCTGTATCTTCCCCTGATATAGCCTGCCTTTTTACTATACAATGCAGCTCTGTATCTTCCCTTCATATAGCATGCCTTTTTACTTTACAATGCAGCTCTGTATCTTCCCCTGATATAGCCTGCCTTTTTACTATACAATGCAGCTCTGTATCTTGCCTTGATATAGCATGCCTTATTACTATACAATGCAGCTCTGTATCTTCCCCTGATATAGCCTGCCTTTTTACTTTACAATGCAGCTCTGTATCTTCCCCTGATATAGCCTGCCTTTTTACTATACAATGCAGCTCTGTATCTTCCCCTGATATAGCCTGCCTTTTTACTATACAATGCAGCTCTGTATCTTCCCTTGATATAGCATGCTTTTTACTATACAATGCAGCTCTGTATCTTCCCCTGATATAGCATGCTTTTTACTATACAATGCAGCTCTGTATCTTCCCCTGATATAGCATGCTTTTTACTTTACAATGCAGCTCTGTATCTTCCCTTGATATAGCCTGCCTTTTTACTATACAATGCAGCTCTGTATCTTCCCCTGATATAGCATGCCTTTTTACTATACAATGCAGCTCTGTATCTTCCCCTGATATAGCATGCCTTTTTACTATACAATGCAGCTCTGTATCTTCCCCTGATATAGCATGCCTTTTTACTATACAATGCAGCTCTGTATCTTCCCCTGATATAGCATGCCTTTTTACTATACAATGCAGCTCTGTATCTTCCCCTGATATAGCATGCCTTTTTACTATACAATGCAGCTCTGTATCTTCCCCTGATATAGCATGCCTTTTTACTATACAATGCAGCTCTGTATCTTGCCTTGATATAGCATGCCTTATTACTATACAATGCAGCTCTGTATCTTCCCCTGATATAGCCTGCCTTTTTACTATACAATGCAGCTCTGTATCTTCCCCTGATATAGCCTGCCTTTTTACTATACAATGCAGCTCTGTATCTTCCCCTGATATAGCATGCCTTTTTACTATACAATGCAGCTCTGTATCTTCCCCTTGATATAGCCTGCCTTTTTACTATACAATGCAGCTCTGTATCTTCCCCTGATATAGCATGCCTTTTTACTTTACAATGCAGCTCTGTATCTTCCCCTGATATAGCCTGCCTTTTTACTATACAATGCAGCTCTGTATCTTCCCTTGATATAGCATGCCTTTTTACTATACAATGCAGCTCTGTATCTTCCCCTGATATAGCATGCCTTTTTACTATACAATGCAGCTCTGTATCTTCCCCTGATATAGCCTGCCTTTTTACTATACAATGCAGCTCTGTATCTTCCCCTGATATAGCATGCCTTTTTACTTTACAATGCAGCTCTGTATCTTCCCCTGATATAGCATGCCTTTTTACTATACAATGCAGCTCTGTATCTTCCCCTGATATAGCCTGCCTTTTTACTTTACATTGCAGCTCTGTATCTTCCCCTGATATAGCCTGCCTTTTTACTATACAATGCAGCTCTGTATCTTCCCTTCATATAGCATGCCTTTTTACTTTACAATGCAGCTCTGTATCTTCCCCTGATATAGCCTGCCTTTTTACTATACAATGCAGCTCTGTATCTTGCCTTGATATAGCATGCCTTATTACTATACAATGCAGCTCTGTATCTTCCCCTGATATAGCCTGCCTTTTTACTTTACAATGCAGCTCTGTATCTTCCCCTGATATAGCATGCCTTTTTGCTATACAATGCAGCTCTGTATCTTCCCCTGATATAGCCTGCCTTTTTACTATACAATGCAGCTCTGTATCTTCCCTTGATATAGCATGCTTTTTACTATACTATGCAGCTCTGTATCTTCCCCTGATATAGCCTGCTTTTTACTATACAATGCAGCTCTGCATCTTCCCCTGATATAGCATGCTTTTTACTTTACAATGCAGCTCTGTATCTTCCCCTTGATATAGCCTGCCTTTTTACTATACAATGCAGCTCTGTATCTTCCCCTGATATAGCATGCCTTTTTACTATACAATGCAGCTCTGTATCTTCCCCTGATATAGCATGCCTTTTTACTATACAATGCAGCTCTGTATCTTCCTCTGATATAGCATGCCTTTTTACTATACAATGCAGCTCTGTATCTTCCCCTGATATAGCATGCCTTTTTACTATACAATGCAGCTCTGTATCTTCCCCTGATATAGCATGCATTTTTACTATACAATGCAGCTCTGTATCTTCCCCTGATATAGCATGCCTTTTTACTATACAATGCAGCTCTGTATCTTGCCTTGATATAGCATGCCTTTTTACTATACAATGCAGCTCTGTATCTTCCCCTGATATAGCCTGCCTTTTTACTATACAATGCAGCTCTGTATCTTCCCCTGATATAGCCTGCCTTTTTACTATACAATGCAGCTCTGTATCTTCCCCTGATATAGCATGCCTTTTTACTATACAATGCAGCTCTGTATCTTCCCTTGATATAGCCTGCCTTTTTACTATACAATGCAGCTCTGTATCTTCCCCTGATATAGCATGCCTTTTTACTTTACAATGCAGCTCTGTATCTTCCCCTGATATAGCCTGCCTTTTTACTATACAATGCAGCTCTGTATCTTCCCCTGATATAGCCTGCCTTTTTACTTTACAATGCAGCTCTGTATCTTCCCTTGATATAGCATGCCTTTTTACTATACAATGCAGCTCTGTATCTTCCCCTGATATAGCCTGCCTTTTTACTATACAATGCAGCTCTGTATCTTCCCTTGATATAGCATGCCTTTTTACTATACAATGCAGCTCTGTATCTTCCCCTGATATAGCATGCCTTTTTACTATACAATGCAGCTCTGTATCTTCCCCTGATATAGCCTGCCTTTTTACTATACAATGCAGCTCTGTATCTTCCCCTGATATAGCCTGCCTTTTTACTTTACAATGCAGCTCTGTATCTTCCCCTGATATAGCCTGCCTTTTTACTTTACAATGCAGCTCTGTATCTTCCCCTGATATAGCCTGCCTTTTTACTTTACAATGCAGCTCTGTATCTTCCCCTGATATAGCCTGCCTTTTTACTTTACAATGCAGCTCTGTATCTTCCCCTGATATAGCCTGCCTTTTTACTTTACAATGCAGCTCTGTATCTTCCCTTGATATAGCCTGCCTTTTTACTATACAATGCAGCTCTGTATCTTCCCCTGATATAGCCTGCCTTTTTACTTTACAATGCAGCTCTGTATCTTCCCTGATATAGCCTGCCTTTTTACTATACAATGCAGCTCTGTATCTTCCCCTGATATAGCATGCCTTTTTACTATACAATGCAGCTCTGTATCTTCCCCTGATATAGCATGCCTTTTTACTATACAATGCAGCTCTGTATCTTCCCCTGATATAGCATGCCTTTTTACTATACAATGCAGCTCTGTATCTTCCACTGATATAGCCTGCCTTATTACTTTACAATGCAGCTCTGTATCTTCCCCTGATATAGCATGCCTTTTTACTTTACAATGCAGCTCTGTATCTTCCCCTGATATAGCCTGCCTTATTACTTTACAATGCAGCTCTGTATCTTCCCCTGATATAGCATGCCTTTTTACTATACAATGCAGCTTTTTATCTTCCCCTGATATCGCATGCTTTTTACTATACAATGCAGCTCTGTATCTTCCCCTGATATAGAATGCCTTTTTACTGTACAGTGCTGCTCTCTATCTTCCCCTGATATAGCCTGCCTTTTTACTTTACAATGCAGCTCTGTATCTTCCCCTGATATAGCCTGCCTTTTTACTATACAATGCAGCTCTGTATCTTCCCCTGATATAGCCTGCCTTTTTACTTTACAATGCAGCTCTGTATCTTCCCCTGATATAGAATGCCTTTTTACTTTACAATGCAGCTCTGTATCTTCCCCTGATATAGCATGCCTTTTTACTTTACAATGCAGCTCTGTATCTTCCCCTGATATAGCATGCCTTTTTACTATACAATGCAGCTCTGTATCTTCCCTTGATATAGCCTGCCTTTTTACTTTACAATGCAGCTCCTATATCTTCCCTTGATATAGCCTGCCTTTTTACTTTACAATGCAGCTCTGTATCTTCCCCTGATATAGCATGCCTTTTTACTATACAATACAGCTCTGTATCTTCCCCTGATATAGCCTGCCTTTTTACTATACAATGCAGCTCTGTATCTTCCCCTGATATAGCCTGCCTTTTTACTTTACAATGCAGCTCTGTATCTTCCCCTGATATAGCATGCCTTTTTACTATACAATGCAGCTCTGTATCTTCCCCTGATATAGCCTGCCTTTTTACTATACAATGCAGCTCTGTATCTTCCCCTGATATAGCCTGCCTTTTTACTATACAATGCAGCTCTGTATCTTCCCCTGATATAGCATGCCTTTTTACTGTACAATGCAGCTCTGTATCTTCCCCTGATATAGCATGCCTTTTTACTATACAATGCAGCTCTGTATCTTCCCCTGATATAGCCTGCCTTTTTACTTTACAATGCAGCTCTGTATCTTCCCCCTGATATAGCATGCTTTTTACTATACAATGCAGCTCTGTATCTTCCCCTGATATAGCATGCCTTTTTACTATACAATGCTGCTCTGTATCTTCCCCCTGATATAGCATGCCTTTTTACTATACAATGCAGCTCTGTATCTTCCCTTGATATAGCCTGCCTTTTTACTTCACAATGCAGCTCTGTATCTTCCCCTGATATAGCCTGCCTTTTTACTATACAATGCAGCTCTGTATCTTCCCCTGATATAGCATGCCTTTTTACTATACAATGCAGCTCTGTATCTTCCCCTGATATAGCCTGCCTTTTTACTATACAATGCAGACCTGTATCTTCCCCTGATATAGCCTGCCTTTTTACTGTACAATGCAGCTCTGTATCTTCCCCTGATATAGCATGCCTTTTTACTATACAATGCAGCTCTGTATCTTGCCTTGATATAGCCTGTCTTTTTACTGTACAATGCAGCTCTGTATCTTCCCCTGATATAGCCTGCCTTTTTACTATACAATGCAGCTCTGTATCTTGCCTTGATATAGCCTGTCTTTTTACTGTACAATGCTGCTCTGTATCTTCCCCTGATATAGCATGCCTTTTTACTATACAATGCAGCTCTGTATCTTCCCCTGATATAGCATGCCTTTGTACTATACAATGCAGCTCTGTATCTTCCCCTGATATAGCATGCCTTTTTACTATACAATACAGCTCTGTATCTTGCCTTGATATAGCCTGCCTTTTTACTATACAATGCAGCTCTGTATCTTACCCTTGATATAGCATGCCTTATTACTATACAATGCAGCTCTGTATCTTCCCCTGATATAGCCTGCCTTTTTACTTTACAATGCAGCTCTGTATCTTCCCCTGATATAGCCTGCCTTTTTACTATACAATGCAGCTCTGTATCTTCCCCTGATATAGCATGCCTTTTTACTATACAATGCAGCTCTGTATCTTCCCTTGATATAGCATGCCTTTTTACTTTACAATGCAGCTCTGTATCTTCCCCTGATATAGCCTGCCTTTTTACTATACAATGCAGCTCTGTATCTTCCCCTGATATAGCATGCCTTTTTACTTTACAATGCAGCTCTGTATCTTCCCCTGATATAGCATGCCTTTTTACTATACAATGCAGCTCTGTATCTTCCCCTGATATAGCATGCCTTTTTACTATACAATGCAGCTCTGTATCTTCCCCTGATATAGCATGCCTTTTTACTTTACAATGCAGCTCTGTATCTTCCCCTGATATAGCCTGCCTTTTTACTATACAATGCAGCTCTGTATCTTCCCTGATATAGCATGCCTTTTTACTTTACAATGCAGCTCTGTATCTTCCCCTGATATAGCCTGCCTTTTTACTATACAATGCAGCTCTGTATCTTGCCTTGATATAGCATGCCTTTTTACTATACAATGCAGCTCTGTATCTTCCCCTGATATAGCCTGCCTTTTTACTTTACAATGCAGCTCTGTATCTTCCCCTGATATAGCATGCCTTTTTACTATACAATGCAGCTCTGTATCTTCCCCTGATATAGCCTGCCTTTTTACTATACAATGCAGCTCTGTATCTTCCCCTGATATAGCATGCCTTTTTACTATACAATGCAGCTCTGTATCTTCCCCTGATATAGCATGCCTTTTTACTTTACAATGCAGCTCTGTATCTTCCCCTGATATAGCCTGCCTTTTTACTATACAATGCAGCTCTGTATCTTCCCCTGATATAGCCTGCCTTTTTACTATACAATGCAGCTCTGTATCTTCCCCTGATATAGCATGCCTTTTTACTATACAATGCAGCTCTGTATCTTCCCCTGATATAGCATGCCTTTTTACTATACAATGCAGCTCTGTATCTTCCCCTGATATAGCATGCCTTTTTACTATACAATGCAGCTCTGTATCTTCCCCTGATATAGCATGCCTTTTTACTATACAATGCAGCTCTGTATCTTCCCCTGATATAGCATGCCTTTTTACTATACAATGCAGCTCTGTATCTTGCCTTGATATAGCATGCCTTATTACTATACAATGCAGCTCTGTATCTTCCCCTGATATAGCCTGCCTTTTTACTATACAATGCAGCTCTGTATCTTCCCCTGATATAGCCTGCCTTTTTACTATACAATGCAGCTCTGTATCTTCCCCTGATATAGCATGCCTTTTTACTATACAATGCAGCTCTGTATCTTCCCCTGATATAGCCTGCCTTTTTACTATACAATGCAGCTCTGTATCTTCCCCTGATATAGCATGCCTTTTTACTTTACAATGCAGCTCTGTATCTTCCCCTGATATAGCCTGCCTTTTTACTATACAATGCAGCTCTGTATCTTCCCTTGATATAGCATGCCTTTTTACTATACAATGCAGCTCTGTATCTTCCCCTGATATAGCATGCCTTTTTACTATACAATGCAGCTCTGTATCTTCCCCTGATATAGCCTGCCTTTTTACTATACAATGCAGCTCTGTATCTTCCCCTGATATAGCATGCCTTTTTACTTTACAATGCAGCTCTGTATCTTCCCCTGATATAGCATGCCTTTTTACTATACAATGCAGCTCTGTATCTTCCCCTGATATAGCCTGCCTTTTTACTTTACAATGCAGCTCTGTATCTTCCCCTGATATAGCCTGCCTTTTTACTATACAATGCAGCTCTGTATCTTCCCTTGATATAGCATGCCTTTTTACTTTACAATGCAGCTCTGTATCTTCCCCTGATATAGCCTGCCTTTTTACTATACAATGCAGCTCTGTATCTTGCCCTGATATAGCATGCCTTTTTACTATACAATGCAGCTCTGTATCTTCCCCTGATATAGCCTGCCTTTTTACTTTACAATGCAGCTCTGTATCTTCCCCTGATATAGCATGCCTTTTTACTATACAATGCAGCTCTGTATCTTCCCCTGATATAGCCTGCCTTTTTACTATACAATGCAGCTCTGTATCTTCCCCTTGATATAGCATGCCTTTTTACTATACAATGCAGCTCTGTATCTTCCCCTGATATAGCCTGCTTTTTACTATACAATGCAGCTCTGTATCTTCCCCTGATATAGCATGCTTTTTACTTTACAATGCAGCTCTGTATCTTCCCCTGATATAGCCTGCCTTTTTACTATACAATGCAGCTCTGTATCTTCCCCTGATATAGCATGCCTTTTTACTATACAATGCAGCTCTGTATCTTCCCCTGATATAGCATGCCTTTTTACTATACAATGCAGCTCTGTATCTTCCCCTGATATAGCATGCCTTTTTACTATACAATGCAGCTCTGTATCTTCCCCTGATATAGCATGCCTTTTTACTATACAATGCAGCTCTGTATCTTCCCTTGATATAGCATGCCTTTTTACTATACAATGCAGCTCTGTATCTTCCCCTGATATAGCCTGCCTTTTTACTATACAATGCAGCTCTGTATCTTCCCCTGATATAGCCTGCCTTTTTACTATACAATGCAGCTCTGTATCTTCCCCTGATATAGCATGCCTTTTTACTATACAATGCAGCTCTGTATCTTCCCCTGATATAGCCTGCCTTTTTACTATACAATGCAGCTCTGTATCTTCCCCTGATATAGCATGCCTTTTTACTTTACAATGCAGCTCTGTATCTTCCCCTGATATAGCCTGCCTTTTTACTATACAATGCAGCTCTGTATCTTCCCCTGATATAGCCTGCCTTTTTACTTTACAATGCAGCTCTGTATCTTCCCTTGATATAGCATGCCTTTTTACTATACAATGCAGCTCTGTATCTTCCCCTGATATAGCCTGCCTTTTTACTATACAATGCAGCTCTGTATCTTCCCCTGATATAGCCTGCCTTTTTACTATACAATGCAGCTCTGTATCTTCCCCTTGATATAGCATGCCTTTTTACTATACAATGCAGCTCTGTATCTTCCCCTGATATAGCATGCCTTTTTACTATACAATGCAGCTCTGTATCTTCCCCTGATATAGCCTGCCTTTTTACTATACAATGCAGCTCTGTATCTTCCCCTGATATAGCATGCCTTTTTACTTTACAATGCAGCTCTGTATCTTCCCCTGATATAGCATGCCTTTTTACTATACAATGCAGCTCTGTATCTTCCCCTGATATAGCCTGCCTTTTTACTTTACAATGCAGCTCTGTATCTTCCCCTGATATAGCCTGCCTTTTTACTTTACAATGCAGCTCTGTATCTTCCCCTGATATAGCCTGCCTTTTTACTTTACAATGCAGCTCTGTATCTTCCCCTGATATAGCCTGCCTTTTTACTTTACAATGCAGCTCTGTATCTTCCCCTGATATAGCCTGCCTTTTTACTTTACAATGCAGCTCTGTATCTTCCCTTGATATAGCCTGCCTTTTTACTATACAATGCAGCTCTGTATCTTCCCTTGATATAGCCTGCCTTTTTACTTTACAATGCAGCTCTTGTATCTTCCCTTGATATAGCCTGCCTTTTTACTATACAATGCAGCTCTGTATCTTCCCCTGATATAGCATGCCTTTTTACTATACAATGCAGCTCTGTATCTTCCCCTGATATAGCCTGCCTTTTTAATATACAATGCAGCTCTCTATCTTCCCCTGATATAGCATGCCTTTTTACTATACAATGCAGCTCTGTATCTTCCCCTGATATAGCCTGCCTTATTACTTTACAATGCAGCTCTGTATCTTCCCCTGATATAGCATGCCTTTTTACTTTACAATGCAGCTCCTATATCTTCCCCTGATATAGCATGCCTTTTTACTATACAATGCAGCTCTGTATCTTCCCCTGATATAGCATGCTTTTTACTATACAATGCAGCTCTGTATCTTCCCCTGATATAGCATGCCTTTTTACTTTACAATGCAGCTCTGTATCTTCCCCTGATATAGCATGCCTTTTTACTTTACAATGCAGCTCTGTATCTTCCCCTGATATAGCCTGCCTTTTTACTATACAATGCAGCTCTGTATCTTCCCCTGATATAGCCTGCCTTTTTACTTTACAATGCAGCTCTGTATCTTCCCCTGATATAGCATGCCTTTTTACTTTACAATGCAGCTCTGTATCTTCCCCTGATATAGCATGCCTTTTTACTTTACAATGCAGCTCTGTATCTTCCCCTGATATAGCATGCCTTTTTACTATACAATGCAGCTCTGTATCTTCCCCTGATATAGCATGCCTTTTTACTTTACAATGCAGCTCTGTATCTTCCCCTGATATAGCATGCCTTTTTTACTTTACAATGCAGCTCTGTATCTTCCCCTGATATAGCATGCCTTTTTACTATACAATGCAGCTCTGTATCTTCCCCTGATATAGCCTGCCTTTTTACTATACAATGCAGCTCTGTATCTTCCCCTGATATAGCATGCCTTTTTACTATACAATGCAGCTCTGTATCTTCCCCTGATATAGCATGCCTTTTTACTTTACAATGCAGCTCTGTATCTTCCCTGATATAGCATGCCTTTTTACTATACAATGCAGCTCTGTATCTTCCCCTGATATAGCCTGCCTTTTTACTATACAATGCAGCTCTGTATCTTCCCCTGATATAGCCTGCCTTTTTACTTTACAATGCAGCTCTGTATCTTCCCCTGATATAGCATGCCTTTTTACTTTACAATGCAGCTCTGTATCTTCCCCTGATATAGCATGCCTTTTTACTTTACAATGCAGCTCTGTATCTTGCCTTGATATAGCATGCCTTTTTACTATACAATGCAGCTCTGTATCTTCCCCTGATATAGCCTGCCTTTTTACTATACAATGCAGCTCTGTATCTTCCCCTGATATAGCATGCCTTTTTACTTTACAATGCAGCTCTGTATCTTCCCCTGATATAGCCTGCCTTTTTACTGTACAATGCAGCTCTGTATCTTCCCCTGATATAGCCTGCCTTTTTACTATACAATGCAGCTCTGTATCTTCCCCTGATATAGCCTGCCTTTTTACTTTACAATGCAGCTCTGTATCTTCCCCTGATATAGCCTGCCTTTTTACTATACAATGCAGCTCTGTATCTTCCCCTGATATAGCATGCCTTTTTACTTTACAATGCAGCTCTGTATCTTCCCCTGATATAGCCTGCCTTTTTACTATACAATGCAGCTCTGTATCTTCCCCTGATATAGCATGCCTTTTTACTTTACAATGCAGCTCTGTATCTTCCCCTGATATAGCATGCCTTTTTACTATACAATGCAGCTCTGTATCTTCCCCTGATATAGCCTGCCTTTTTACTTTACAATGCAGCTCTGTATCTTCCCCTGATATAGCCTGCCTTTTTACTATACAATGCAGCTCTGTATCTTCCCCTGATATAGCATGCCTTTTTACTTTACAATGCAGCTCTGTATCTTCCCCTGATATAGCCTGCCTTTTTACTATACAATGCAGCTCTGTATCTTGCCTTGATATAGCATGCCTTTTTACTATACAATGCAGCTCTGTATCTTCCCCTGATATAGCCTGCCTTTTTACTATACAATGCAGCTCTGTATCTTCCCCTGATATAGCCTGCCTTTTTACTATACAATGCAGCTCTGTATCTTGCCTTGATATAGCATGCCTTTTTACTTTACAATGCAGCTCTGTATCTTCCCCTGATATAGCCTGCCTTTTTACTTTACAATGCAGCTCTGTATCTTCCCCTGATATAGCATGCCTTTTTACTTTACAATGCAGCTCTGTATCTTGCCTTGATATAGCATGCCTTTTTACTATACAATGCAGCTCTGTATCTTCCCCTGATATAGCCTGCCTTTTTACTATACAAGGCAGCTCTGTATCTTCCCCTGATATAGCATGCCTTTTTACTTTACAATGCAGCTCTGTATCTTCCCCTGATATAGCCTGCCTTTTTACTGTACAATGCAGCTCTGTATCTTCCCCTGATATAGCCTGCCTTTTTACTATACAATGCAGCTCTGTATCTTCCCCTGATATAGCATGCCTTTTTACTGTACAATGCAGCTCTGTATCTTCCCCTGATATAGCCTGCCTTTTTACTATACAATGCAGCTCTGTATCTTCCCCTGATATAGCATGCCTTTTTACTTTACAATGCAGCTCTGTATCTTCCCCTGATATAGCATGCCTTTTTACTATACAATGCAGCTCTGTATCTTCCCCTGATATAGCATGCCTTTTTACTATACAATGCAGCTCTGTATCTTCCCCTGATATAGCATGCCTTTTTACTATACAATGCAGCTCTGTATCTTCCCCTGATATAGCCTGCCTTTTTACTATACAATGCAGCTCTGTATCTTCCCCTGATATAGCATGCCTTTTTACTTTACAATGCAGCTCTGTATCTTCCCCTGATATAGCATGCCTTTTTACTATACAATGCAGCTCTGTATCTTCCCCTGATATAGCCTGCCTTTTTACTTTACAATGCAGCTCTGTATCTTCCCCTGATATAGCCTGCCTTTTTACTTTACAATGCAGCTCTGTATCTTCCCCTGATATAGCCTGCCTTTTTACTTTACAATGCAGCTCTGTATCTTCCCCTGATATAGCATGCTTTTTACTTTACAATGCAGCTCTGTATCTACCCCTGATATAGCCTGCCTTTTTACTATACAATACAGCTCTGTATCTTCCCCTGATATAGCCTGCCTTTTTACTATAAAATGCAGCTCTGTATCTTCCCCTGATATAGCCTGCCTTTTTACTTTACAATGCAGCTCTGTATCTTCCCCTGATATAGCCTGCCTTTTTACTATACAATGCAGCTCTGTATCTTCCCCTGATATAGCCTGCCTTTTTACTTTACAATGCAGCTCTGTATCTTCCCCTGATATAGCATGCCTTTTTACTTTACAATGCAGCTCTGTATCTTCCCGTGATATAGCATGCCTTTTTACTTTACAATGCAGCTCTGTATCATCCCCTGATATAGCCTGCCTTTTTACTTTACAATGCAGCTCTGTATCTTCCCCTGATATAGCATGCCTTTTTACTTTACAATGCAGCTCTGTATCTTCCCCTGATATAGCCTGCCTTTTTACTATACAATGCAGCTCTGTATCTTGCCTTGATATAGCCTGCCTTTTTACTTTACAATGCAGCTCTGTATCTTCCCCTGATATAGCATGCCTTTTTACTATACAATGCAGCTCTGTATCTTCCCCTGATATAGCATGCCTTTTTACTATACAATGCAGCTATGTATCTTCCCCTGATATAGCATGCCTTTTTACTATACAATGCAGCTCTGTATCTTCCCCTGATATAGCCTGCCTTTTTACTATAAAATGCAGCTCTGTATCTTGCCTTGATATAGCATGCCTTTTTACTTTACAATGCAGCTCTGTATCTTCCCCTGATATAGCCTGCCTTTTTACTATAAAATGCAGCTCTGTATCTTCCCCTGATATAGCATGCCTTTTTACTTTACAATGCAGCTCTGTATCTTCCCCTGATATAGCATGCTTTTTACTTTACAATGCAGCTCTGTATCTTCCCTTGATATAGCATGCCTTTTTACTATACAATGCAGCTCTGTATCTTCCCCTGATATAGCCTGCCTTTTTACTATACAATGCAGCTCTGTATCTTCCCCTGATATAGCATGCCTTTTTACTATACAATGCAGCTCTGTATCTTCCCCTGATATAGCATGCCTTTTTACTTTACAATGCAGCTCTGTATCTTCCCCTGATATAGCCTGCCTTTTTACTATACAATGCAGCTCTGTATCTTCCCCTGATATAGCCTGCCTTTTTACTTTACAATGCAGCTCTGTATCTTCCCCTGATATAGCATGCCTTTTTACTTTACAATGCAGCTCTGTATCTTCCCCCTGATATAGCATGCCTTTTTACTTTACAATGCAGCTCTGCATCTTCCCCTGATATAGCCTGCCTTTTTACTTTACAATGCAGCTCTGTATCTTCCCCTGATATAGCATGCCTTTTTACTTTACAATGCAGCTCTGTATCTTCCCCTGATATAGCCTGCCTTTTTACTTTACAATGCAGCTCTGTATCTTCCCCTGATATAGCCTGCCTTTTTACTATAAAATGCAGCTCTGTATCTTGCCTTGATATAGCCTGCCTTTTTACTTTACAATGCAGCTCTGTATCTTCCCCTGATATAGCCTGCCTTTTTACTATAAAATGCAGCTCTGTATCTTGCCGTGATATAGCATGCCTTTTTACTTTACAATGCAGCTCTGTATCTTCCCCTGATATAGCCTGCCTTTTTACTTTACAATGCAGCTCTGTATCTTCCCCTGATATAGCATGCCTTTTTACTTTACAATGCAGCTCTGTATCTTCCCCTGATATAGCCTGCCTTTTTACTATAAAATGCAGCTCTGTATCTTGCCTTGATATAGCCTGCCTTTTTACTTTACAATGCAGCTCTGTATCTTCCCCTGATATAGCATGCCTTTTTACTATACAATGCAGCTCTGTATCTTCCCCTGATATAGCATGCCTTTTTACTATACAATGCAGCTATGTATCTTCCCCTGATATAGCATGCCTTTTTACTATACAATGCAGCTCTGTATCTTCCCCTGATATAGCCTGCCTTTTTACTATAAAATGCAGCTCTGTATCTTGCCTTGATATAGCATGCTTTTTCTATACAATGCAGCTCTGTATCTTCCCCTGATATAGCCTGCCTTTTTACTATAAAATGCAGCTCTGTATCTTCCCCTGATATAGCATGCCTTTTTACTTTACAATGCAGCTCTGTATCTTCCCCTGATATAGCATGCTTTTTACTTTACAATGCAGCTCTGTATCTTCCCTTGATATAGCATGCCTTTTTACTATACAATGCAGCTCTGTATCTTCCCCTGATATAGCCTGCCTTTTTACTATACAATGCAGCTCTGTATCTTCCCCTGATATAGCATGCCTTTTTACTATACAATGCAGCTCTGTATCTTCCCCTGATATAGCATGCCTTTTTACTTTACAATGCAGCTCTGTATCTTCCCCTGATATAGCCTGCCTTTTTACTATACAATGCAGCTCTGTATCTTCCCCTGATATAGCCTGCCTTTTTACTTTACAATGCAGCTCTGTATCTTCCCCTGATATAGCATGCCTTTTTACTTTACAATGCAGCTCTGTATCTTGCCGTGATATAGCATGCCTTTTTACTTTACAATGCAGCTCTGCATCTTCCCCTGATATAGCCTGCCTTTTTACTTTACAATGCAGCTCTGTATCTTCCCCTGATATAGCATGCCTTTTTACTTTACAATGCAGCTCTGTATCTTCCCCTGATATAGCCTGCCTTTTTACTTTACAATGCAGCTCTATATCTTCCCCTGATATAGCCTGCCTTTTTACTATAAAATGCAGCTCTGTATCTTGCCTTGATATAGCCTGCCTTTTTACTTTACAATGCAGCTCTGTATCTTCCCCTGATATAGCCTGCCTTTTTACTATAAAATGCAGCTCTGTATCTTGCCTTGATATAGCCTGCCTTTTTACTTTACAATGCAGCTCTGTATCTTCCCCTGATATAGCCTGCCTTTTTACTATACAATGCAGCTCTGTATCTTCCCCTGATATAGCCTGCCTTTTTACTTTACAATGCAGCTCTGTATTTTCCCCTGATATAGCATGCCTTTTTACTATACAATGCAGCTCTGTATCTTCCCCTGATATAGCCTGCCTTTTTACTATAAAATGCAGCTCTGTATTTTGCCTTGCTATAGCATGCTTTTTACTATACAATGCAGCTCTGTATCTTCCCCTGATATAGCCTGCCTTTTTACTATAAAATGCAGCTCTGTATCTTGCCTTGATATAGCATACTTTTTACTATACAATGCAGCTCTGTATCTTCCCCTGATATAGCCTGCCTTTTTACTATAAAATGCAGCTCTGTATCTTGCCTTGATATAGCCTGCCTTTTTACTTTACAATGCAGCTCTGTATCTTCCCCTGATATAGCCTGCCTTTTTACTATACAATGCAGCTCTGTATCTTCCCCTGATATAGCCTGCCTTTTTACTTTACAATGCAGCTCTGTATTTTCCCCTGATATAGCATGCCTTTTTACTATACAATGCAGCTCTGTATCTTCCCCTGATATAGCCTGCCTTTTTACTATAAAATGCAGCTCTGTATCTTGCCTTGATATAGCATGCTTTTTACTATACAATGCAGCTCTGTATCTTCCCTTGATATATCATGCTTTTTTACTAGAAAATGCAGCCCTTGTATCTTGCCTTGATATAGCCTGCCTTTTTACTGTACTGTCCTCATTAACTGATAACTAGACAGCTAGTTAACAAACCAGACAGAAATAGCTTTGTGTTTTTTCCAAACTGATTTTTCTTCTGAATAGTTATTTTGTAAAACTGCAATACAATAAGAAAAGTTGAAATTACAATATGTAGTTACACGTGGTGCTTGCAATACATACAATAATACATGTTTCTAACACAGAGAGCTTACATTTAATCCTTACAGCAAATAGCAATGCAATTCAAATGTACAATGAACTCTTAGCAAACAACAAATAACTTACAGGCATTTGTATGTTTATAGGCAAATGTGAAGAGCTGATTTCCATGCTTCTAGAAGCTAAGATGGCTGCTGAGAAACTGAAAGTAATACTTTTTATTAACAAACTTTATTAACACAGGACAGGACACTTCCTGATTCATTATTGAGAGGAACTAGGCTGTACTTACAATGTAAAACCACCAGATGGCATCAACATGAACATAATAAGCATATAATAGACAGAACAAGGCATGTTATGTGGACCTACATAAGTATGTGTGAGTGTGTGCTGTGTAGCGCACACACATACAGTGTCACAGACTGTGTATCACACACATACAGTGTCACAAACTGTGTAGTGCAGACACATACAGTGTCAGACTGTATAACATACACATACATACAGTGTTACAGACTGTGTATCACACATACATACAGTGTTACAGACTGTGTATCACACACACATACAGTGTCACAGACTGTGTATCACACACACATACACATACAGCGTCACAGACTGTGTATCACACACATACAGTGTCAGACTGTGTATCACACACATACAGTGTCAGACTGTGTAACAAACATAGTGTAACAGACTGTGTAGCGCAGGCACATACAGTGTCAGACTGTATCAAACACACACACAAACATACAGTGCCACAGACTGTGTATCACACACACACACACACAGTGTCACAGACTGTGTATCACACACACACACACACATACACACACACACACACATAGTGTCAGACTGTGTATCACACACACATACAGTGTCACAGACTGTGTATCACACACATACAGTGTCACAAACTGTGTAGTGCAGACACATACAGTGTCAGACTGTATAACATACACATACATACAGTGTCACAGACTGTGTATCACACACACATACAGTGTCACAGACTGTGTATCACACACACATACAGTGTCACAGACTGTGTATCACACACACATACAGTGTCACAGACTGTGTATCACCCACACATACACATACAGCGTCACAGACTGTGTATCACACACATACAGTGTCACAGACTGTGTATCACACACACATACAGTGTCACAGACTGTGTATCACCCACACATACACATACAGCATCACAGACTGTGTATCACACACATACAGTGTCAGACTGTGTATCACACACATACAGTGTCAGAATGTGTAACAAACATAGTGTCACAGACTGTGTAGCGCAGGCACATACAGTGTCAGACTGTATCAAACACACACACAAACATACAGTGCCACAGACTGTGTATCACACACACACAGTGTCACAGACTGTGTATCACACACACACACACACAGTGTCAGACTGTGTATCACACACACATACAGTCACAGACTGTGTATCACACACACATACAGTGTCACAGACTGTGTATCACACACATACAGTGTCAGACTGTGTATCACACACATACAGTGTCACACTGTGTATCACACACACATACAGTGTTACAGACTCTGTATCACACACACATACAGTGTCAGACTGTGTATCACACACACATACAGTGTCACAGACTGTGTATCACACACATACAGTGTCAGACTGTGTATCACACACACATACAGTGTCACAGACTGTGTATCACACACATACAGTGTCAGACTGTGTAACAAACATACAGTGTCATAGATTGTGTAGCGCAGATACATAGTGTCAGACTGTATCACACACACAAACATACAGTGCCACAGACTGTGTATCACACATACACATATAGTGTCACAGACTGTGTATCACACACACCCCTACAGTGTCAGACTGTGTATCACACACACACACAAACAAACATACAGTGTCACAGACTGTGTAGCACACACACATACAAGGTCACATACACACATGCAGTGTCAGACTGTAGCACACACACATATACAGTGTCACACACACGCAGTGTCACAAACTGTGTAACATGACTAAGGACTGTGTCCGAAACGTTGTTGTTTAACTTTATTAGGTCTGGCTACTCCTCAAGCTGAATAAAACACCTTGAAGAAACGCTTTTTGGTGGTGCTGCTTCATTTTTGTCTCTACAAACTGTGTAACACACACACACAATGTCACAGACTGTGTAGCACACATACATACAGTGTCAGACTGTAGCACACACACATACACTGTGTCACTGACTGTGTAGCACACACACACACACTGTGTCACAGACTGTGTAGCACACACACACACACATACAGTGTCACACACACATGTAGTGTCACAGACTGTGTATCACACACACACATACAGTGTCACACACACACATACATAGTCACAGACTGTGTAGCGCAGACACACACATACAGTGTCACAGACTGTGTAGCACACACACACATACAGTGTCACAGACTGTGTATCACACACATACATACAGTGTCACACACACAAACATACAGTGTCACAGACTGTGTATCACACACATACATAATCACAGACTGTGTAGCATACACATATAGTGTCTCACACACACACTGTGTTACAGACTGTGTAGCACACACACACACACATACATACAGTGTAACACACATACAGTATCACAGACTGTGTATCACACACATACAGTATCACAGACTGTGTAGCACACACACTTGCAGTGTCACAGACTGTGTAGCACACACACACATACAGTGTCACACACACATGCAGTCTAGTGTCACAGACTGTATAGCACACATTCATACAGTGTCACAGACTGTAACACACAGTGTCACAAACTGTGTATCACACACATACATACAGTGTCACAGACTGTGTAGCACACACACATACAGTGTCACACACACACATGCAATGTCACTGACTGTGTATCACACACAGTGTCACAGACTGTGTAGCACACACATACATACAGTGTCACACACACATACAGTGTCACAGACTGTGTAGCACACACATACAGTGTCACACGCAGTGTCACAGACTGTGTAGCACACACATACATAGTGTCACACACATACAGTGTAACAGACTGTGTAGCACACACATACAGTGTCACGCAGTGTCACAGACTGTGTAGCACACACACACATACAGTGTCACACACACATACAGTTTCACAGACTGTATCACACATATACATACAGTATCACAGACTGTGTAGCACACACACATACAGTGTCACACACACACAGTGTCACAGACTGTGTAGCACACACACACACATACAGTGTCACAGACTGTGTATTACACAGATACATACAGTATCACAGGCTGTGTAGCACACACACATACAGTGTCACACACACACACATGCAAAGTCACTGACTGTATAGCACACACACACACACACACACAGTGTAACACACACACATGCAGTGTCACAGACTGTGTAGCACACACACATACAGTGTCACATACAGTGTCACAGACTGTGCAGCACACACATACATACAGTATCACAGACTGTGTAGCACACACACATACAGTGTCACACACACACACGCAGTGTCACAGACTGTAGCACACACACATACATACAGTGTCACACACACATACAGTGTATCACACACACACATACAGTATCACAGACTTTGTAGCACAAACACATAGTGTCACACACACACACACACAGTGTCACAGACTGTGTAGCACACACACACACACACAATGTCACACACACATGCAGTGTCACAAACTATGTAGCACACACACATACAGTGTCACAGACTATGTAGCACACACACACATACAGTGTCACAGACTATGTAGCACACATACATACAGTGCAGTGAAGTCAGAGGCTGGTGAGGCACTTGCTATGATATGCCCGACAAACCCATATATGAACCTAATAGATGTAGCTTAAATATACAATTAATTTAGCAGGTTGCACAAGGGCAATTAGCATTATTTACAACACACGCATACAGGTAAGAAACTAATTAAATTATGATTATATTATAGGCAAAATTTTGCAGTTCTACTATTTATACTCAATGAAGACAAATGAAAAAATAGGATGCATGGTCTTACCTTCCTAGAGGCAGATCTTCCTTATTCATTTTATGTTATGAGATTTATTTTTTTTCCTTTTGAATTGAAATATAAAAATTAGACAGTTACACTAAAACATTTATTTTCAACTGTGGTCCTCAAGTACCCCCAACAGGGCAGTTTTTCATTATAGGTGATCCAGTGCACAGTTGAAATAATCAGTTTATGGGTAAGAGACCATGTTAGAAACCATGGTGTTGCTGCTCAGCTGATTACTTCACCTTTGCACTGGTTCCGCTATAATGAAAACCAAGCCTGTTTGTGGTACTTGAGGACCACGATTGAGAAACACTGCACTAAAGCACCAGCTCATCTGCAATATGTCAATTGCCTGCAGAATAAAGCATTTTTTTTTAAAGTTGGCTAATATTGCATCAGCTGAAAATTGTACTTCAAAATAGAGTCTGATAAAAAAAGACTTTTTTTTTTTTTTCCAAAAGATCAATTTATTTATAATATTATTTTAAATAAAGCTCTTTAATAAATAACATGAATTTAACAAATTCTAACAGGTGGGGTGTATTAAACTTGAAAAGGCAAACTTTATTTTTTTGCACTGCAGACAGACAGACAGACAGGCTTGCTGTAGTTTCACTTGAGTTAGACTTACAGTAAATTCTGCGGTCTTTCACAACAAAGTTGTCAATGATTTTGTTGTAAAACTGCTCTGGATTTGTTTCTCTTAATTTTAAAAGTCTTGGCGTCTCTATGGACAAGAGTGCCAGTGATGACAGTCTGCCTTGGTCCGTACGGTTCCTGCTATGTGTTTTAATCTGCTTTAATGCAGAAAACGATCATTCAACAGAGGCTGTTGTAGCTGAAATTGTGAGAACCAGTTTAAATAATTTTACAGCCTCTGGAAGACCCCTCAGCAGATAATTTGCAGCCACAAAGTTGAGGAGTTCTAATGGTGATTTGCATTCACTCCTCACTCTTTCGGTGCTGTATAAACCCACCAGATCACACTTGACTCTAAGGAGGTCAAAGTGCTTTCCATATTTTGAAAGGGTTTGCAGTTTGGTGTCATCGAAATTTTCTGACTTGTCTTTCATTTTTGTGCAGTCCACCAAACTTAGTAATGCAAGGTCATCAAAGTGTTCAAACCGAGCTTTCATCTGAACACTGACATTGTCCAGAATATTACAATATAACCTCCTCCTAATATCTTTAATAGGATCTTTGCTTCTCTGGTTTTCTTTGAGGTCAAATCTGACACATTTTTCCTCAAATCGTTCATAGAACACATCAAAGTCTTCTCTCCGGCGTTGCAGAAATGACATTGTGTCACAAATTTGATCACAGCAGAATGCAATATCCATGACTCTATTCAGAAGTATTCAAAAGAGTATATCGGTTTTTAAAAATATCTCCTCATATGCCATTAGTAGGAAGCAGGTTGATGCTTTACTCAGCCATGTATCAAATCCATCAGCCATCACTGTGGTATCAGAATCCCATGCTCTTTCATTTTCGCTTATAATATCGAACATAGCACGTAGATTTGTTTAGTACATGTTGACTGTCTGCACTAGTTTTGAATTTGTACTCCATCTGGTGGGTGCTGCTCTTGGCAAATGCTTCTTTACAACATCGTCCAGTAGGTGGGCGCGCTTGGTAGATTGATTGAAAAAAAAGGTACGTTTTTCAAGTTTTCAAAAAAAACCTGTACACTCAGGTATACTTTTTGCTGAATTCGAGAGCATCAGGTTCAATTTGTGGGCATAACAATGTATAAACATGGCTTCGGGGAAATTTTTCTTTGATCTTAGATTGCACCCCATTAAGATCTGATGCCATCACAGCAGCTCCATCGTAAGTCTGAGCTACCAGCTTTTCCATACAATTGTATTTCTCCAATACTCCAAATACATAATTAGCAATAGATGGTGCTCGTCTGTCAATCACTTCATTAAATCCTAAGAACACCTCCTTTACCTCAAAAGTCCCCTGACTGCGCATCACATAACGGAAAATTACAGAGATCTGGCATTTGTTTGTGACATCTGTTGTCTCGTCTACTTAAACAGCAACAAAAGTGGCTGCATCAATCTCCTTTTTTATGTCATCTCTAATGACATCAGCGACTGCTTCAATCAAATCGTTTTGTATTCTGTTTGATAAACCAGAAAAAACTGTGGATGTCTTCAAATGATTTGCTAACTTTTCATTAGCCTCTGCTCAAAAATATACAGTCTCCACATAGTTGCCATGATTGTAAGAGTTAGCACCTTCATCGTTCCCACGAAATGCTAATTTCAGTTTTGCTAGGTGTATGGTGGTATCAATAAGGGGTTTTAAAATTTCACGGTTTTCTTTAGCATTGTGGTTGCTAATTTCTAATCGCCGCTGTTCACTTAAAGCTGCATCTATCCTTGCAGTTCCAAACATTTTAAAAGCAATTAGGTTCTGGGTGTGAGTGAGTGATTGCTCATGTTTATTGAGGCCCCTGGATACATTTTTCAAATCTGAAAATCCTGTTTTTGTCCAAACGTTGTCGGTAGCGGAGAAGAGAAGGCAGGGAAAGCAGTAAAGGCGATTATTTGTTGCACAGCCACACAGCCATTCTTTTCTCTGGTACCACTCTGTTTGAAAAGATCTTGTTGTATTCTTTTGTTGTTGAAGTAGGCCCCTCAGCTCAGGCATTGATCTTCCATTATTTAGCACTTCCAGTTTTGCTTGAAAGTTAAAAAGTCTCCATATTTCAAAAGGCTTCAAACTGTAAACCTGGAAAGAGAGAAAAAGAGAACAATTAGAGGGGAGAACAATAGAAGAAAAAAGTCAATCAAAACTTTAAAAAAAAGGGCTGGTTCCGGAGGAGGAGCTCAGGTGTGTGGTCAGGTGATACACCTGCCCTGATCTACCTGCCTTTCAAGCTATTGGTGAAACTCGCGCCTAAACCCTTGGATTTTGGGCGGCTTGGATAGCGAGAAACACCGCTACTGGAACCTCAAAGTGCCATAACACTGCACTAACTCTGCAAAGTGCAAATTACCGATAAGGATTTGATTCTAGCTGATAACTCTCATAATAGCCCATATGCTATTTTCTACTTGCCCTAGTAAAAACTCTTACAAGATGGAGCCCCGATTTAAACTCCTATCAATTAGCTACACGATGTTGCCGTAAGCCTAAAATCTCAGCTGAACCTTAGCTGAACACCTCGACCCCTACCTGCCTGGAGCGGTGCTGCTAACTGGAGGATCCCCCCGGTCTTGTATTGCCGGAGGGACTTGGCTGGCGCTGATTCGAATTGGTCGTGTCTGAGGCTTGGCTGGCTCCTGACCCGTTCTTGATTGCTCCTTTCGCTTCTGGACCCGGATGCGCTGGATCGGAGTGCTGTTGGTGCTCTTTACCTGAACGTGAGTGACGCTTCTGCAGAGCCCGGGAGCCCTAGCCTTTTCCTCTTCTGCTACCCTCTCCCACTGGTGTTGCGTGAGGGGTGAGGATCGTACGACGCCCTGGAGCTTTGGTGTGCTGCCCCGGCTGCTCTCACGTACCGACTTACAAGCAAGTCCTCTCATACGGCCACCGAGCTTCATTCCTCTTCCTGGCTCTCCTGAGCAACACTCCCCCTCCCACCGGTGCTGCGTGAGGGGGGGTTGTTGTGCCCTGAGGTGATGGTAACATTTACAGCAGAAAGCAGGTAACCTGGAGGGGCTCTTTTTACCCAAGCCACTGCTACGTGGATTTTAATAATTAACTCTTGTTTTCTCTCCATGGGGTCGCCTGTATAACCATTTGTATATACTGTATGGCTGGACTCATATCAGCGTATATAAATACATGAGAAAGTACAGTTACTGGGGTCGCCTGTATAACCATTTGTATATACTGTACGGCTGGACTCATATTAGCGTATATAAATACATGAGAAAGTACAGTTACTGGGGTCGCCTGTATAACCATTTGTATATACTGTACGGCTGGACTCATATCAGCGTATATAAATACATGAGAAAGTACAGTTACTGGGGTCGCCTGTATAACCATTTGTATATACTGTACGGCTGGACTCATATCAGCGTATATAAATACATGAGAAAGTACAGTTACTGGGGTCGCCTGTATAACCATTTGTATATACTGTACGGCTGGACTCATATCAGCGTATATAAATACATGAGAAAGTACAGTTACTGGGGTCGCCTGTATAACCATTTGTATATACTGTACGGCTGGACTCATATCAGCGTATATAAATACATGAGAAAGTACAGTTACTGGGGTCACCTGTATAACCATTTGTATATACTGTACGGCTGGACTCATATCAGCGTATATAAATACATGAGAAAGTACAGTTACTGGGGTCGCCTGTATAACCATTTGTATATACTGTACGGCTGGACTCATATCAGCGTATATAAATACATGAGAAAGTACAGTTACTGGGGTCGCCTGTATAACCATTTGTATATACTGTACGGCTGGACTCATATCAGCGTATATAAATACATGAGAAAGTACAGTTACTGGGGTCGCCTGTATAACCATTTGTATATACTGTACGGCTGGACTCATATCAGCGTATATAAATACATGAGAAAGTACAGTTACTGGGGTCGCCTGTATAACCATTTGTATATACTGTATGGCTATATAAATACATGAGAAAGTACAGTTACTGGGGTCGCCTGTATAACCATTTGTATATACTGTATGGCTGGACTCATATCAGCGTATATAAATACATGAGAAAGTACAGTTACTGGGGTCGCCTGTATAACCATTTGTATATACTGTACGGCTGGACTCATATCAGCGTATATAAATACATGAGAACGTACAGTTACTGGGGTCGCCTGTATAACCATTTGTATATACTGTACGGCTGGACTCATATCAGCGTATATAAATACATGAGAAAGTACAGTTACTGGGGTCGCCTGTATAACCATTTGTATATACTGTACGGCTGGACTCATATCAGCGTATATAAATACATGAGAAAGTACAGTTACTGGGGTCGCCTGTATAACCATTTGTATATACTGTACGGCTGGACTCATATCAGCGTATATAAATACATGAGAAAGTACAGTTACTGGGGTCGCCTATATAACCATTTGTATATACTGTACGGCTGGACTCATATCAGCGTATATAAATACATGAGAAAGTACAGTTACTGGGGTCGCCTGTATAACCATTTGTATATACTGTACGGCTGGACTCATATCAGCGTATATAAATACATGAGAAAGTACAGTTACTGGGGTCGCCTGTATAACCATTTGTATATACTGTATGGCTGGACTCATATCAGCGTATATAAATACATGAGAAAGTACAGTTACTGGGGTCGCCTGTATAACCATTTGTATATACTGTATGGCTGGACTCATATTAGCGTATATAAATACATGAGAAAGTACAGTTACTGGGGTCGCCTGTATAACCATTTGTATATACTGTACGGCTGGACTCATATTAGCGTATATAAATACATGAGAAAGTACAGTTACTGGGGTCGCCTGTATAACCATTTGTATATACTGTACGGCTGGACTCATATCAGCGTATATAAATACATGAGAAAGTACAGTTACTGGGGTCGCCTGTATAACCATTTGTATATACTGTACGGCTGGACTCATATCAGCGTATATAAATACATGAGAAAGTACAGTTACTGGGGTCGCCTGTATAACCATTTGTATATACTGTACGGCTGGACTCATATCAGCGTATATAAATACATGAGAAAGTACAGTTACTGGGGTCGCCTGTATAACCATTTGTATATACTGTACGGCTGGGCTCATATCAGCGTATATAAATACATGAGAAAGTACAGTTACTGGGGTCGCCTGTATAACCATTTGTATATACTGTACGGCTGGACTCATATCAGCGTATATAAATACATGAGAAAGTACAGTTACTGGGGTCGCCTGTATAACCATTTGTATATACTGTATGGCTGGACTCATATCAGCGTATATAAATACATGAGAAAGTACAGTTACTGGGGTCGCCTGTATAACCATTTGTATATACTGTATGGCTATATAAATACATGAGAAAGTACAGTTACTGGGGTCGCCTGTATAACCATTTGTATATACTGTACGGCTGGACTCATATCAGCTTATATAAATACATGAGAAAGTACAGTTACTGGGGTCGCCTGTATAACCATTTGTATATACTGTATGGCTGGACTCATATCAGCGTATATAAATACATGAGAAAGTACAGTTACTGGGGTCGCCTGTATAACCATTTGTATATACTGTATGGCTGGACTCATATCAGCGTATATAAATACATGAGAAAGTACAGTTACTGGGGTCGCCTGTATAACCATTTGTATATACTGTACGGCTGGACTCATATCAGCGTATATAAATACATGAGAAAGTACAGTTACTGGGGTCGCCTGTATAACCATTTGTATATACTGTATGGCTGGACTCATATCAGCGTATATAAATACATGAGAAAGTACAGTTACTGGGGTCGCCTGTATAACCATTTGTATATACTGTATGGCTATATAAATACATGAGAAAGTACAGTTACTGGGGTCGCCTGTATAACCATTTGTATATACTGTACGGCTGGACTCATATCAGCGTATATAAATACATGAGAAAGTACAGTTACTGGGGTCGCCTGTATAACCATTTGTATATACTGTATGGCTGGACTCATATCAGCGTATATAAATACATGAGAAAGTACAGTTACTGGGGTCGCCTGTATAACCATTTGTATATACTGTACGGCTGGACTCATATCAGCGTATATAAATAAATGAGAAAGTACAGTTACTGGGGTCGCCTGTATAACCATTTGTATATACTGTACGGCTGGACTCATATCAGCGTATATAAATACATGAGAAAGTACAGTTACTGGGGTCGCCTGTATAACCATTTGTATATACTGTACGGCTGGACTCATATCAGCGTATATAAATACATGAGAAAGTACAGTTACTGGGGTCGCCTGTATAACCATTTGTATATACTGTACGGCTGGACTCATATCAGCGTATATAAATACATGAGAAAGTACAGTTACTGGGGTCGCCTGTATAACCATTTGTATATACTGTACGGCTGGACTCATATCAGCGTATATAAATACATGAGAAAGTACAGTTACTGGGGTCGCCTGTATAACCATTTGTATATACTGTATGGCTATATAAATACATGAGAAAGTACAGTTACTGGGGTCGCCTGTATAACCATTTGTATATACTGTATGGCTGGACTCATATCAGCGTATATAAATACATGAGAAAGTACAGTTACTGGGGTCGCCTGTATAACCATTTGTATATACTGTATGGCTGGACTCATATCAGCGTATATAAATACATGAGAAAGTACAGTTACTGGGGTCGCCTGTATAACCATTTGTATATACTGTACGGCTGGACTCATATCAGCGTATATAAATACATGAGAAAGTACAGTTACTGGGGTCGCCTGTATAACCAGTTGTATATACTGTACGGCTGGGACTCATATCAGCGTATATAAATACATGAGAAAGTACAGTTACTGGGGTCGCCTGTATAACCATTTGTATATACTGTATGGCTGGACTCATATCAGCGTATATAAATACATGAGAAAGTACAGTTTACTGGGGTCGCCTGTATAACCATTTGTATATACTGTAAGGCTGGACCATATCAGCGTATATAAATACATGAGAAAGTACAGTTACTGGGGGTCGCCTGTATAACCATTTGTATATACTGTACGGCTGGACTCATATCAGCGTATATAAATAAATGAGAAAGTACAGTTACTGGGGTCGCCTGTATAACCATTTGTATATACTGTAAGGCTGGACTCATATCAGCGTATATAAATACATGAGAAAGTACAGTTACTGGGGTCGCCTGTATAACCATTTGTATATACTGTAGGGCTGGACTCATATCAGCGTATATAAATACATGAGAAAGTACAGTTACTGGGGTCGCCTGTATAACCATTTGTATATACTGTACGGCTGGACTCATATCAGCGTATATAAATACATGAGAAAGTACAGTTACTGGGGTCGCCTGTATAACCATTTGTATATACTGTACGGCTGGACTCATATCAGCGTATATAAATACATGACAAAGTACAGTTACTGGGGTCGCCTGTATAACCATTTGTATATACTGTACGGCTGGACTCATATCAGCGTATATAAATGCATGAGAAAGTACAGTTACTGGGGTCGCCTGTATAACCATTTGTATATACTGTACGGCTGGACTCATATCAGCGTATATAAATACATGAGAAAGTACAGTTACTGGGGTCGCCTGTATAACCATTTGTATATACTGTATGGCTGGACTCATATCAGCGTATATAAATACATGAGAAAGTACAGTTACTGGGGTCGCCTGTATAACCATTTGTATATACTGTACGGCTGGACTCATATCAGCGTATATAAATAAATGAGAAAGTACAGTTACTGGGGTCGCCTGTATAACCATTTGTATATACTGTATGGCTATATAAATACATGAGAAAGTACAGTTACTGGGGTCGCCTGTATAACCATTTGTATATACTGTATGGCTGGACTCATATCAGCGTATATAAATACATGAGAAAGTACAGTTACTGGGGTCGCCTGTATAACCATTTGTATATACTGTATGGCTGGACTCATATCAGCGTATATAAATACATGAGAAAGTACAGTTACTGGGGTCGCCTGTATAACCATTTGTATATACTGTACGGCTGGACTCATATCAGCGTATATAAATACATGAGAAAGTACAGTTACTGGGGTCGCCTGTATAACCATTTGTATATACTGTACGGCTGGACTCATATCAGCGTATATAAATACATGAGAAAGTACAGTTACTGGGGTCGCCTGTATAACCATTTGTATATACTGTACGGCTGGACTCATATCAGCGTATATAAATACATGAGAAAGTACAGTTACTGGGGTCGCCTGTATAACCATTTGTATATACTGTACGGTAGGACTCATATCAGCGTATATAAATACATGAGAAAGTACAGTTACTGGGGTCGCCTGTATAACCATTTGTATATACTGTATGGCTGGACTCATATCAGCGTATATAAATACATGATAAAGTACAGTTGCTGGGGTCGCCTGTATAACCATTTGTATATACTGTACGGCTGGACTCATATCAGCGTATATAAATACATGAGAAAGTACAGTTACTGGGGTCGCCTGTATAACCATTTGTATATACTGTACGGCTGGACTCATATCAGCGTATATAAATACATGAGAAAGTACAGTTACTGGGGTCGCCTGTATAACCATTTGTATATACTGTACGGCTGGACTCATATCAGCGTATATAAATACATGAGAAAGTACAGTTACTGGGGTCGCCTGTATAACCATTTGTATATACTGTACGGCTGGACTCATATCAGCGTATATAAATACATGAGAAAGTACAGTTACTGGGGTCGCCTGTATAACCATTTGTATATACTGTACGGCTGGACTCATATCAGCGTATATAAATACATGAGAAAGTACAGTTACTGGGGTCGCCTGTATAACCATTTGTATATACTGTACGGCTGGACTCATATCAGCGTATATAAATACATGAGAAAGTACAGTTACTGGGGTCGCCTGTATAACCATTTGTATATACTGTACGGCTGGACTCATATCAGCGTATATAAATACATGAGAAATTACAGTTACTGGGGTCGCTTGTATAACCATTTGTATATACTGTACGGCTGGACTCATATCAGCGTATATAAATACATGAGAAAGTACAGTTACTGGGGTCGCCTGTATAACCATTTGTATATACTGTACGGCTGGACTCATATCAGCGTATATAAATACATGAGAAAGTACAGTTACTGGGGTCGCCTGTATAACCATTTGTATATACTGTACGGCTGGACTCATATCAGCGTATATAAATACATGAGAAAGTACAGTTACTGGGGTCGCCTGTATAACCATTTGTATATACTGTATGGCTGGACTCATATCAGCGTATATAAATACATGAGAAAGTACAGTTACTGGGGTCGCCTGTATAACCATTTGTATATACTGTATGGCTGGACTCATATCAGCGTATATAAATACATGAGAAAGTACAGTTACTGGGGTCGCCTGTATAACCATTTGTATATACTGTACGGCTGGACTCATATCAGCGTATATAAATACATGAGAAAGTGCAGTTACTGGGGTCGCCTGTATAACCATTTGTATATACTGTATGGCTATATAAATACATGAGAAAGTACAGTTACTGGGGTCGCCTGTATAACCATTTGTATATACTGTATGGCTATATAAATACATGAGAAAGTACAGTTACTGGGGTCGCCTGTATAACCATTTGTATATACTGTATGGCTGGACTCATATCAGCGTATATAAATACATGAGAAAGTACAGTTACTGGGGTCGCCTGTATAACCATTTGTATATACTGTATGGCTATATAAATACATGAGAAAGTACAGTTACTGGGGTCGCCTGTGTAACCAATTGTATATACTGTATGGCTGGACTCATATCAGCGTATATAAATACATGAGAAAGTACAGTTACTGGGGTCGCCTGTATAACCATTTGTATATACTGTACGGCTGGACTCATATCAGCGTATATAAATACATGAGAAAGTACAGTTACTGGGGTCGCCTGTATAACCATTTGTATATACTGTATGGCTGGACTCATATCAGCGTATATAAATACATGAGAAAGTACAGTTACTGGGGTCGCCTGTATAACCATTTGTATATACTGTATGGCTATATAAATACATGAGAAAGTACAGTTACTGGGGTCGCCTGTATAACCATTTGTATATACTGTACGGCTGGACTCATATCAGCGTATATAAATACATGAGAAAGTACAGTTACTGGGGTCGCCTGTATAACCATTTGTATATACTGTATGGCTGGACTCATATCAGCGTATATAAATACATGAGAAAGTACAGTTACTGTTAAAACTAAAAAACAAAACTGTCATTTGCTTAAACCACAACGGAACTCGCTAAGAAAAAGAGAGAATTTTTTTTTTTTTGTTTTTTTTTTAATATTTCTTCTTTGTTTATTATTTAAAATGTTCCTTATTAACCAGAGGTAGTAACTGAGCTAATTTGCTGGTCTCGGCTATAACTAAGCTTACATTTGGCTTAGGTTGTGTGATGTTTAAGCTTACAATGTGATTAAATTCTCTTTCATTTATTAAGATAACTTAGAGGACAGTATATGAAAAGGATAGACACGTAATCATTTTCTGTTTCATGGTAAACTCATAAAGGCTGTCTGGTATTGAAGAGTGTTTTACTTTGCAAGTTTGCTCCTTCTCTTATTCCCCATTCTCTTAGTGTCGTTCTGTGTTGCTGCTAATCAGCTCTTATTAGTGTTAAAGGGTTATATCACGAACCCTACCCTTCTTGTTTATTAACCAGGACGGGGGAGAAGGAGGAAGGGAAGGGGAAAGGAGAAGGAGAAATCTTTTTTTACTTAATCACATTTCTCTGATCCCAAGATAATGTACAATATAGATTCAAAATAAGAATAAGGGGATAAGTGATCTTCTGCTCAATCTCTCCTTCTTTTTTTGGCTGTTACATAGAGACTCTCAATTTTCTGGGTAATAATAATAACTACACTGAAAAATACTCTAGAACTTTTTCTATACACTGTAGAGTAAACAACACAGTTTGAAATATCTCATTACTTTTGAAAATGTCTTCTTTTTTCCCCTAGAGACTCTCCCGAGTGATAGGGGTTAAAAAGGAAAAAAAAAAAAAACTCTGGCGTGTGTTACTTTAACATAAAACTTCAAAAAAGGTGAAAAAAAAATTTTTCTCCCTGATTAGAGAATCAAAAAATATATTTGAACATACATATATTTTAAAACACTAGAATAAGTGTACTCTCCTTAAAGATCTGTTTAATATCATTTTCAATTAAAAATTGTCTATAGTCTCTCTCTGTGAGAAACACTTACTTTATATAACCAATAAGCTAAAAGGGAAAGGAGGAGGAAAAAAAAGAAATTTGTAATTACTGATCTAAAAGTGACCCATCCACCATTCAAAAATTGTTCAGCTTTATAGGCCTTACTTTCTGCAAAGTTGTTTTTTTTGTTTTTTAGGTAGACAGAATTTAAGTTTTTATACTGAAAACAGCATCCCAGGGGTTTTCCTGAACAATTGATATCCCTCCATGACTGAGGAAGAGAACTTACTTTAAGCACCCCCTTTTCCCTCACTTTCTCTACTTTTATCCCACATCAACTCACTAAGGGGGTTGATACCCCTTCACGTACATCACTTTTTTTTTCTCTTTTTTTCTCACATGGGTAGACACTATATAATATTTCTACTTCATTTCTGTGTTTTCCCTTCTTCCCCTCCCTTCTTTTTCCCTAATCTGTGTGCTTCTCACTTTCCACAATTTAATTGCCTCGAGCACTGAACAAACTCACAATTTATGGATAAATACATCCACCCTCACTCTAAAACTTATCCCTCAGTCATGTCAGGGAAACAAAGAGACAAAAGGAATAAAACGGTCCTAGAAACCCCAGCAAGCGCACAACTACCTCATACTAATCTCTCCGTAATGACGGATACAACAGACATGCAAACATTAGTCATAAGTATCTCACAAGCCTTAGCTCCCAAATTTGAGATTTTAAGAAAGGAAATTAAACAGGATATAGCATCACTATCCAGTGAAGTAAGACATTTTGCTCATAGACTCTCTGAGGCTGAACAAAGGATATCTGACCTTGAAGATTCATATCTTATAGATCTGCCCTCGACTCCACAAAAGCCTCTCTCATAAAAATGCAGAGTAAGATAGAGGACAGATCTAGAAGAAATTACTTGAGAATCATTGGGGTGCCAGAGAATAAACAATTTGAAGACCTAGATAAGCTATTCACAATAACATTGCCTCGGTTATTACAGATCCCAGAATCATCACCAAAGATTATTATTGAAAGGGCCCATAGAATAGGTCCATTCACCCCTACTAAAACAAACAATAGACCAAGACCAATAATTGCTAAGCTATTAAATTTTCAGCATAAAGTTACAATGCTGCAAGCTTTTCGTAAGCATCAGCCAATTTTTTTGGGTGAATCAAAAATCCTCATGTTTCAGGATTTCTCGGTAGAGACGGCGGCAAAGAGGAGGGAGCTTGCTCCACTCTGTTCAAACTTTATTAAACAAGGAGTTTGGGCAACCTTACTCTACCCTGCAAAACTGAAACTGATATTGGATGATCAAACACATTTTTTTGAATCAGCACAGGAAGCTCGTAAACTTTATAATGAAAAATTTCCACAAATATAGTAGAATGGGCGATAAAACAAAGGTAAACAATCTAGATGCTTTGAAAAAGTTAGAATTGATAACTTGGTTCAACAAAGACACTTTGAGGGTAATGGGATTAAAAATAAATTTTTTATCTTTTTTTTTTTTTTATCCTCTCTCTCTCTCCTCTCCTCCCTTCCCCTCCCCCCTCCACACGCCCTTATTCCACAACTTTATTACTAAATGGCTACTGACAATAAATTCAAATTAATCTCTTGGAATATAGGGGGCCTCACCTCACCTATTAAACGTTAGACAATATTATGCCATTTGAGAAAAAACGAGGCAGATATAGCTTTTTTGCAAGAGACCCATTTAAAACCAGAAGAAGTGCTCAAAATGAAAACTTTCTGGGTTAAAGAAATTTTATTTTCCTCTTCGCTAAAGAGGAAGAGCGGAGTAGCGATTCTCCTGGGAAAAAAACTTTTATACGAGGTTATACATGTAGATACAGATCACGAAGGGAGACATATAATTGCAAAAATTAAAATAAAGAAAACTTTGTACACACTCTGTAATGTCTATGCCCCAAATGTCTTTAACCCTCTCTTCTGGGACACTCTTCAAAACAGGCTCATGTCATATGCAGAGGGCTACCTAATTGTAGGCGGCGATTTTAATATGGCTCCTAAACACCCGCTAGATAGACTGAGTCAGAATCCCTATATCATAAAAACTAAAAGAGATAACTTGGAAACAAAACTATTTAGTAAAATTACGAATAACCTTAAGGTCTCTGATATTTGGAGATCTCAAAACCTGGATCTCAGAGAATACTGTCATGATCCGGTGTACATGCGCTCAGGACACAGACCCTCGGGGCAGTGGTAGGGATTTGAAGACACCGACCCCTGACCCGGGGAAGAGTATCCTGGACGTGGATAGATGATATTCTGTGATTCATAGTTGCTAGAAGTTATTGTAGAATAAATGGAGGGTGCAACATTTGTATACAATATATTCTGACTTCACTGTGACTTATAGTTAGTTAATAGAAGTAACTGCAGGATTCAATGAGAGCAAAAATATAGCAATGTGGAATGTTCAGGCTTCAGAGTAATCTGGTAAAAGATTGACACTTAGATGCAAACTAAGGATTGTTGCAGGTTCACAGTACATAATATTATATAAAGCTGTATGTTAGAGTTAAAGCACAGCTGCACAGGTACTTAGACAAGCTGCAAGTTTAGGCATTAATTACTGTTTGTGCATTTAGATGCAAACTTGGTTTGTTGGAAACGGCACTATTAAAGTCTGAAAGCCGTTGGATCTACCTATTAAACTCGGTCCAACCTTGGGGTCTCAATGAACAAAATAACCTTTATGTTTATTTGTAGATGATAATAAATGAACAAGATTACACCCAAGCAGTGATTTAAGATCATAAGTATGTTCTAATATTGTTTCAAAAACAGTGTGTTACTATCTAACACTTAAAATTAATATTACATACAGAGGTGAAGAACCATCTAGGAATATGACAAAGAGCGATCCATCTCAATTCTAGATCTTAGAGTATGAACTTTAAGATTTGAGTAAAAGGTTATATTAACAAAATATAAATAAAATTGAAAATATGTACATTGAGTATTTTTACACCTTACTTAAAAATAAGGAAGTTATCCAGCTAATAATTTATAACAGCAATAACAGGGATTTATTGTTGTATGTAAGAGAGAGTACTCTGAATATGAATTTACAATACCAAAATAACAGTTATTAATAAATTCTGGGAATGGATATATTGCTAATAGTAGCTGCACCATAAGAGCTGGTGAGCTAAACAATAAGGTAGGATATTATATATTTAAATCCTTCCTTCATCAGAGTGGCATAGAACATGATTGTGCGCTCATGCCACTATTTAAATATTCACCTTTTCACCACACTATTACTTTGAGTTTGGGTTTTCTTCACAATTTTAAAGATTTAAACACAATTATTTTTCACTACACAAATATCAGCATGAATAAAATGAATTCACTAAAAAGTCACGTATTCAACTTATATGATTGCACTCAGATTTTCACTGAAATATGAGTATCATTAATTCTGGAGAAAAATATTTAAATTTTCTCTCCCCCCTCACTTTTTCTTCTTTTATAAATATTGTCCAACATAATTTTATTTATTTACACACAACCAGGTGAATCCTCACACACACTTATGTAAGTTATCTGAAGAATCGATATATACACCTAGGGCACAAACCCCCCCCCCCCCTTTTCAGCACTAGATCCACAGTCACTTTTAACATATTTTCATATAGGATTCAATTGTACAGAATACAATAATAACAATCTGTAACCTAAGACTGGCATAGTGGATATTAATACCCATACTGCACAAGACTTTATGAGTGTCATATAGAATTATTATGCATAAGATGAATATGATATCTATTTGGAATTATTAACAATATATAAAAAACTTGCTGATAACGACAGACTCTAAAGACAAATAAAGAATATAAGGGTATTAATACACATGCATAGAAAGAATAACCGAGGAAACCAGATTCTTAGTGTTGAACAATAATGACACACAATGAATTTTCATAATTATAATTTTATTTAGTAACATCATCATTACCCAGAGACCATCACTAGGTCATTATAAGATATTTAGCCTACAAACTCAATAGAGACTTCAAGTACGTAAATTGGAATTGATGATTGGTCTACAGAAATGTCAATCAACAAACATATAGACGATTTTTATCCAATCAGAGTGGAGCGAGGGCGGGACTTCCGGTTTTGCAGGGTTTAAATCCCCAAAAACTCGGCGGCTCGCTGCCTTTGATAAAGCCCTATCGGGCGAAACGCATCAGGGGAGAGTGCTGACTCCTTCACACTCGATCTTTGTGTCTTTTTAACTGCCCAGTACCATTTATCTATGTGCCGCTAAGATTGTACTTTGCAAATAGTACTATCATTGAGTGATTTGGGTTCGTGTAGGGGTATGGTATTGACCTGTACCCTAGTATGATAACAATACTACTTGCCCTCTTGATATTTAACTAATATAATAGAATTGAATGAATGTCCGTGTGAAGAGTTATGTTCACAATATGGGAGCAGTGATGTGTGCCTGATAAATTCAGGAAACTAATAGTGACTGACAGTTTGTATTAGTGTACCGGGCAGTAAGCACTGTGCTGATCCACTACAAGGCTCTTTAACGTACAATATACAACATATAATCTGGGTTGTGCCAGACGTAATTTAAACTTTATATATAGCCTGTCAATGTAGTGGATATTAGACAACTTAATATAAACTTTCTGTGCCTACTCACAGATGATTTTTTGCTCAGACTTTGAATAATTAAATCTTGGCTGAACGAGTGTTGCACAGCTTGTGTGAATGAGCATTAGCTGTGGGGAGTTACTGCAGCTCCAGTAATTTATAACAGTAAAAAACACACAGCCTGGGTTGTGCCAGACTTAGCCATACTTATAAACTGAACTCTGTGAGTAGATATGCATTGGTGTGTGCCTGAATAAATTCAATGATGAATGAATGATTGTAGACTTATACTTGCTGACCGGGTAATTATTATCCAGATTGATCCACTAAAAAGGCTCTTTAACGTACAATACAAAATTCATATAGCCTGGGTTGTGCCAGACTTAGTCATATCATATATATATATAGCCTTTCAAACACAGTGGATGCCTGAAAAACAGTACCTAAGCTCGCCGTGATTATCCATAGAAGATTACTGACTCTGACACCCAACATATATAGCTGGGCTGAACAAGTACTTTGTATCTCATGTGATCTAGTATTAGCTGTGGGCAACTACCGCAGTTTACCGAAGTTACAATATTGACAGAAAAGCAGCCTGGGGTGTGTTAGATCCAGTGATACAGTGAATAGAACACTGGAGAAGAGGGAGTAGTAGACGATTACCTGATATAATCCTAATTACTTAGATACTGAGGACTATTTTCCTTGTCCCCATATTTAATATGGAAAATTATAATTAAACACAGTTCGGTTTATGTAATAGTCAGCATTATGTATTTAGGTGATACTATAAACCAATACTACTAATATAGACATCAGCCTGATATATAATTGAATCCAACTGATATTGCAGTTGTGATGCATATGGCAGCATTTGTTCAAAGTTACAACTGATAGTTTATTATTAGTTTGAATACAATACATAATCATACAGGCCGATTTAGTAAGCCTGGAATTTAACACTGAACTGCAAGTCCACTGTATACAGTAATTGATATACTTTTAGTTCTTTACTAATATTGATTAGATACCTGATATTACTGACATATCTTTATCTGGTATTCTGATACACTCCTATTTAGGAATTTGAATCTTTATCTAATAGAGGGGGCACAATTCACTCAATCTTTGATCATATGTACCCAACTCACACTCCTAATTACTGTTTGTTCCATTTATATTGCAACAGTGTTTAGCGGACATTATTTGTTACTTTTTAGATCACCCATAACTGTGAACATATACAGGCCTAATCTCAATATTTTGTGATCAAATAAACGTAAATACCACTAGAATTTGGTACTGGAGTGTATTTTAATTGTGTGTATACTTCAACCAACAATTTGGTTTTTTAATTTTAATAATAAAAGTTATATTTTAAAATCCTGGTGGGACCACCTGCCCTTTAGTTCAGGGCCCAGAGTGCTACAAGTGCATACTTTTGGAATTTTGGTATTCTTCATATAATTTTTCCTTTCGGTTTGATTGATTTTGTGCACAAGCACCATTTCCTCTATATACTAACACAGTTACCATATATTAAACAGGTGAATATACAGGTAAATAAAATTAATGAGGAAAAGCCTGAGTAGTGCCACTATTCATTTTTGTGGGTCAATTGGTTTGTTGCAGGTTCACAGTATATAATATTATAAAGAGCTGTATGTCAGTAATTAGCAGAGCAGCACAGGTGAAAGTTAAGTTTAAGGCATCAATTACTGTTTGAACATATATTGGGGAATCACATGAAAGCTTTTAATTGAACACATAGATGCAGAGTTCAGAATATGTTAACATATTTGCAGCAGGATATTTCAGCAATGACAACTTGTAGCAGAGAAATAGTTATAAAGTTCTGAGTAAGATGCTGTTGTAATTAGAGAGTGATGATAACCAAAAGTATGCTTGATTTATAATAAAGTTCTGAGTTTGTTAAGTAGCAGTGTCCAGGAAACAGAAAATGGAATTATTTGGATACTTGCGATTTGATGATTTTAGGCATTGGAATAGAAAATGCTGTAGGTTGAAATAGTTGGTAAATTCATACAGGAAACAGTCACAGACCTCTGTTGTTCAGGATCACAACTTCAATGTTAATGCAAGGCACATTAGACCTGAGAAGGCTTAAAAAGAGGCTGAGGTAATCAGGTGCATGATTAATCAGGCAGGCAAGCAAGCTGAATGTGAATACTGCCCAAATGCAGCAGTCAGAGAAGGAAGTCTTAAAGGGATAGTGACATTAGGCTGAGATATGTTACAAATACACATGTCATTCTAGAGCTCACAAATCATTATCTCGAATAGATCTCTTTTTAATGGATGATAGGCTCTCTAAGACGAATGTCATAGCAGAGATAGCACCAATCACGATCTCCGATCATGCCCCAATCTCTCTTTATTTCCAACTAAGCCCTATATGCCCTAGGAATACTGGTTTTCGGTTTCCTCGGTATCTAGCTGCGGATATTAAGTTTAAGAATTGGCTTATAGCCAAATTCTGTGAATATGCAGCGCTCAATAGAGAATACATCAATAGACCTGCTGTGTTCTGGGAGACAGCTAAAGCAGTCCTTCGAGGGGAAATACTAGCATATATTTTCTCAAGAACGAAAAAACTTAAGTTAAGAGAAAAGGAGTTACTAAAAGCAGTAACAAATGCCTATAATCAATATATTTTCCAAAGATCATCTGAGAATTGGGCAAGATATATAGCTGCTCTAGCAGAGAGAGACTTATTCTTTCTTTACCAGTCATCTCAAAAAGACCTTAGACTGCAGGCAAAATTATATCGCTTCGGGAGCAAAACCGGGAAGCTACTTGCGAACCTGGTTAGCCGAGAAAGGCTTTCCCCTTTGATAAATTCAATACAGTCTAAAGGTAAACACCTTAAAACTTCTGACGAACTATTGGGTGTCTTTACAGACTACTATAAGTCCATATATGCATCTAAGACCTCCAATGTTGAGGAGCGTGGGGAATTCTGGGGAAAAATAGCCTTTCCGAAAGTAACTTCGGAATTATTGGATGAACTATGCGCTCCGATAACAGAATTAGAAACAACTGCTTCAATTAAAAAGCTTGCTTTAAATAAAAACCCCAGACCTGATGCTCTCCCAAATGAGTTTTATAAGATCTTAATGCCTGAAATAACAACACATTTAACTGCACTCTTTAACGATTTGTATATGAAAGGCAATATTCCATCATCTGATTTTGTTGCCTCACATACCACCCTCATCATTAAACAAGGTAAAGACCCAGCTAAAAAAGAATCTTACAGACCTATAGCACTCCTTAACACAGACAACAAGCTTTTAGCAACAATATTGGCACAAAGGCTTCAAAGGCTTCTTCCTATTATTATTGACAAAGATCAAGCTGGTTTCTTGCTTAAACGCAACTCTTCAGCCAAGATAAGAGAGGTATTTCTCATAATAGATAATTTTTATAGGATACAGGGACAACAAGAGGCGGGGAGAGAGGACACCCCAGACATGGCAATTATTTCAATTGACGCGGAAAAGGCGTTCGATTCGGTTCATCATGATCATATATCATATACTTTAGAACAATTTGGTCTCACAGGTCACTTCTTGAGATTTTTCAATAATCTATATAAACATGCTTCTAAGGGGATAATAGTAAATGGCCTTTATACACAGAGAATAAAACTAGAGAAAGGCACGAGACAGGGCTGCCCTCTCTCCCCGCTTCTATTCGATCTAGCCATTGAACCCCTCGCAATCCAGATTAGGCAACAGTTAGAAGGAATAAAAATAAATAAAAAAACGTTGCAAATTGCCCTTTACGCTGATGACGTGCTGGTATACATATCAAACACCTCTAGAAATATACCAAAACTCCTTGCAATAATCCAACAGTTTGGATCATTCTCAGGCTATAGTGTAAATGCTGCGAAATCAGAGATGCTTTGGGTTAGACAAACTCAGGACTCACCAACATCTATTCCTTTTAATATAGTTCGGGATTCATTTAAATATTTAGGTATTTCGATATCAGCTAACCCTGACAATTGGTATACTTTGAACATACTTCCGGCTCTAACCAAGATAAAAGAAACATTAAAAATTTGGCAGAATCTCCCTCTCTCGCTATCGGGGCGCATAGCCCTTTACAAAATGGTTCTTCTTCCCAAAATCTTATATGTTCTCCAGAATACCCCATTGATCCTTAAAACAAAGGATGTCATTTCATTTAACACTGTTTTACGAACATTTATTTGGCAAAACAGAAAATCAAGAATGTCGCTAGCCAGATTAGTTCTCCCCAGGAATCTAGGAGGATTTTCCCTCCCTGATCTTCGCTCGTATAATCAGGTATTCCTCGCACGAATTGTAGCGGACTGGCTTACTAATAGTAATTATATAACGAACGGAGAATTAGAGATTAATATAGTATACCAATTTTCATTAACAGCCCTGATTCATTGTAATGATAAAACAATACCTACAGAAGTAAACAAGAAAAGATCTATATTTAACCCAATCTGCATGTGGAGAAAAATTTGTCTCTCTCTTCATATTAAGCCTGAGATCTCAAGATATACCCCAATAACGAATAACTCCCAGTTCCCAGCAGGAGTTCAATCTGGTCTATTTTCTAATTGGGCAACACTAGGTTTGGAGAAGATTGATCAACTTTTGGATTTCGAAAGGAGATGTATTAGGTCATTTGACTCCCTTAGGCAGGAATTTCATATCCCTAATCAAAATTTTTTTGCATATCTGCAGGTAAGACATTTTGCCCTTAAACAGATTGCTGACTACGGTTGGGACTGGTCGCTGGGAGAAGTAGAGAACTGGTTAATGTTATTCATCAATTTCATTTATCTATCAAAGGTTAATCTCACTCAAAGGCCCTCACTTATTAGAAAAACTTCATTCCAAGTGGTCCTTAATGCTTGGACAAGAATCCTTAGACCCAGCCCTTCTCATGCACTCGATTCACGAGGTCTCACGAGTCACTCTTTCTGCTACTTGGAGAGAGTCGCACGTAAGGCTCCTTCATATGACCTATTTTACCCCAGAAAAGGGCTTTAAATGCAGGAATATTGGGTTCAATAAATGCCCAAAATGTTCACTTGGGGTGACTGGCCTTCTGCATATGATATGGGCCTGTCCAAAAATTCATAATTTCTGGCTTAAAGTACAATATTGGCTCAACAACATAGTTAAGGTTCCCTTTTTTAAATTTTCTCCTAGGAGGATAGTTTTTCTTGCCGACAATCCCGGCACAACACACGACAACAATAAAATTACAAATATGGTCATCTTAGCGGTCAGATATTTGATCTTAATAAAATGGAAAATAAAAACTACTCAAAGTATTTCTGAAGTTAAGAATTGCTTAAAAAAGCAGTGTATCATTGAACAGCTTGATACTAACTTACAAAATGATAAAGAGATAAGGAGTTTCTTTTCTAAGTGGACCCAATTTATTAAAGCTCTTCCCTCGAATGAGATTGAGTATATAATATATCCCTTTAGGGACACTGAACTGATCTTATTGGGGATTTGGTAGCACATAGTGTTTATAATGGAATGATGGGAGGGTCGGAGATGTGGGGGAGGAGAGGAAGGGAATATTACACAATCCTCTCTTGCACCTTCCTCTTTTTCCTTTTTATTTTTTTATTTTTTTCTCTCTCTTTTTTTTATGGTTACATTCTTTGGATGTGGTGAGAGCTTTGAAATATTATATTGAAGCTACTAAAGATTTCAGGAAGACTTCTAGTCTATTTGTTATATTTTATGGTCCTAGGAAAGGTCAGAAAACTTCTGCTATTTCCTTGGTTTCTTAATTAAAGCTTTTGATTCTTCAAGCTTATTGGAGTTGGGTCAGGCCCCGCCTCAGAGAATTACAGCTCATTCTACTAGATCAGTCACCACTTTGTGGGCTTTTAAGAATGAAGCTTCAATTGATGAGATTTGCAAAGCTGCAACTTGGTCTTCTTTACATACTTTTACTAAATTCTACCATTTTGATGTATTTGCTTCTTCAGAAGCAGTTTTTGGTAGAAAAGTTCTTCAGGCAGCTGTTTCAATTTGATTCTTCTGCTGATGTTTTAAGTTTTTCTTGACATTTAAAGAATAAACTTATATTTTGGGTAGTGGATTATTTTTTCAGCGGAAAATGGCTGTTTATTTGTATTCCTCCCTCTCTAGTGACTCTTGTGTGGAGTTCCACATCTTGGGTATTAATATCCCATACGTCACTAGCTCATGGACTCTTGCTAATTACATGAAAGAAAACATAATTTATGTAAGATCTTACCTGATAAATTAATTTCTTTCATATTGGCAAGAGTCCATGAGGCCCACCCTTTTTATGGTGGTTATGATTTTTTGTATAAAGCACAATTATTTCCAGATTCTTTTGTTGATGCTTTTTACTCCTTTCTTTATCACCCCACTTCTTGGCTATTCGTTAAACTGATTTGTGGGTGTGGTGAGGGGTGTATTTATAGGCATTTTGAGGTTTGGGAAACTTTGCCCCTCCTGGTAGGATTGTATATCCCATACGTCACTAGCTCATGGACTCTTACTAATATGAAAGAAATGAATTTATCAGGTAAATTCTTACATAAATTATGTTTTTCAGCAAAGGATATCTAGAGAATGAAGCAAATTAGATAATAGAAGTAAATTAGAAAGTTGTTTAAAATTGCATGCTCTATCTAAATCACGAAAGAAAAAATGTGGGTTTCATGTCCCTTTAAGCCGTGAGAATTCATCAAGGTGAATTCCATGTTCTGTAAATTAGAAATAGCTAAAAATTCTGGGATAAGTTACATGAGAAAGAGGACAAAATAAATAATGAACATATATTGCAAAGTTTTTTCATTATTCATAACTATGAAGGAATGCTTTCTGAAGAATGTCAGGATACAAATCTGGCTTTGACCTTTAGAATCTACAAATTAGTAAATGTGCGCAATACAGATTTGCAGGCTGCTGTAGTAAAAGGAAACCTTGATTTCACTCCAACCATTAGCTTTGTATTAGTTCATTCCATGCCACTAGATGTGCTAAGTTCCAGTAATATAGCCATTAGCTTTGTATTAGTTCATTCCATGCCACTAGATGTGCTAAGTTGCAGTAATATAGCCATTAGCTTTGTATTAGTTAATTCCATGCCACTAGATGTGCTAAGTTACAGTAATATAGTCATTAGCTTTGTATTAGTTCATTCCATGCCACTAGATGTGCTAAGTTACAGTAATATAGCCATTAGCTTTGTATTAGTTCATTCCATGCCACTAGATGTGCTAAGTTGCAGTAATATAGCCATTTAAAATGAATATGAAAATACACAAGCGGAGCATAAAATCCTAATTCATAAGATGATAATGTTGTTACGCCTAATAAACCTAAATGCACCACTGAATAATAAATAAATGCATTCAGTGTTTTTTACCCAGAACTTGTTAGTAGACATATTCATGACACTAAGGCCTCTAGTTATCAACGTGTCTACTTTCCTGCATTCGCCGGCCCAATACGCCCGCCTAAGCTCGCCTACCATCGCTGCCGCGGACTTGAAAAATCTCGCCAAAGTTATCAATAAATCTGTCAAAAAGCCGCGCACCAAGTACGTGGCGATGAGCAGCGGACTGTGATAGTTATCACTCATCCGATCTCCCTGCTCTTCGGCTTTTTGACAGCTTTCTTGACAAGCTGTCACTAAGCACCCACACTAACTACACTGTTCTATCCCCTATACCGGCGCCCCCCACAACTAAATAAAGTTATTAACCCCTAAACCGCCGCTCCCGGACACCGCCGCCACCTACATTATACCTAGTAACCCCTATCCTGCCCCCCTATACCGCCGCCACCTATAATAAAGTTATTAACCCCTATCCTGCGGATCCCGGACCTTGCCGCAACTAAATAAATAGTTTAACCCCTAAACCGCCGCTCCCAGACCCTGCCGCAACCTATATTAAACTTATTAACCCCTTATCTGCCCCCCCCACACCGTCGCCACCTATAATAAAATTATTAAGCCCTATCCTGCCCCCCCCCCACACCGCTGCCACTGTAATAAAATTATTAACCCCTAAACCTAAGTCTAACCCTAACACCCCCCTAACTTAAATATTAATTAAATAAATATAAATAATATTTCTCTTATTAACTAAATTAATCCTATTTAAAACTAAATACTTACCTTTAAAATAAACCCTAATATAGCTACAATATAAATAATAATTATATTGTAGCTATCTTAGGATTTATTTTTATTTTACAGGTAACTTTCAATTTATTTTAACTAGGTACAATAGCTATTAAATAATTATTAACTATTTAATAGCTATCTAGCTAAAATAAAGAGAAATTTACCTGTAAAATAAAAACTAACCTAAGTTACAATTACACCTAACACTACACAATACTTAATAAATTATTCCTATTTAAAACTAAATACTTACCTGTAAAATAAACCCTAAGATAGCTACAATGTAATTAATAATTACATTGTAGCTATTTTAGGATTTATATTTATTTTACAGGTAACTTTGTATTTATTTTAGCTAGGTACAATAGTTATTAAATAGTTATTAACTATTTAATAACTACCTAGCTAAAAGAAATAAGAGGTCTTCCATCCGATTGAAGTCAACATCCAGGCGGCGCTGAAGAAGTCTTCCATCTGATTGAAGTCTTCATCCAAGCGGCGTCTTCAATCTTCATCCATCCGGAGCGGAGCGGGGCCATCTTCAGACGAGCCGATGCGAAGCCATCCTCTTCTTCCCGACGACTAACGACGAATGACGGTACCTTTAAGTGACGTCATCCAAGATGGCGTCCCTTCAATTCCGATTGGCTGATTGGATTCTATCAGCCAATCGGAATTAAGGTAGGAAAAATCTGATTGGCTGATTGAATCAGCCAATCAAATTCAAGTTCAATCCGATTGGCTGAGCCAATCAGATTGAGCTCGCATTCTATTGGCTGTTCCGATCAGCCAATAGAATGCAAGCTCAATCTGATTGGCTGATTGGATCAGCCAATCGGATTGAACTTCAATCTGATTGGCTGATTCAATCAGCCAATCAGATTTTTCCTACCTTAATTCTGATTGGCTGATAGAATCCTATCAGCCAATCGGAACTGAACGGACGCCATCTTGGATGACGTCACTTAAAGGTACCGTCATTCGTCGTTAGTCGTCGGGAAGAAGAGGATGGCTCCGCGTCGGCTTGTCTGAAGATGGCTCCGCTCCGGATGGATGAAGATTGAAGACGCCGCTTGGATGAAGACTTCAATCAGATGGAAGACCTCTTCAGCGCCCCTTGGATGATGACTTCAATCGGATGGAAGACTTCTTCAGCGCCCCTTGGATGATGACTTCTGCCGCTCCGGATCTCTTCTTCAGTTCCATCGGTGGGTTGGCTGGCTGAAGACGGCTAAAGGTAGGATGATCTTCAGGGGGGTAGTGTTAGGTTTATTTAAGGGGGGTTTGGGTTAGAGTAGGGGTATGTGGGTGGTGGGTTTTAATGTTGGGGGGTTGTATTTTTATTTTACAGGCAAAAGAGCTGTTATCTTTGGGGCACGCCCTGCAAAATGCCCTTTTAAGGGCTGGTAAGGTAATAGAGCTGGTAACTTTTTAATGTAGAATAGGGTAGGGCATTTTTTTATTTTGGTGGGCTTTGTTATTTTATTAGGGGGCTTAGATTAGGTGTAAGTAGCTTAAAATTGTTGTAATATTTTTGAAATGTTTGTAACTTATTTTTTTTTATTTTTTGTAACTTAGCTTTTTTATTTTTTGTACTTTAGTTAGTTTATTTAATTTAATTGTAGTTATTTGTAGGTAATTTATTTAATTAATTTAATGATAGTGTAGTGTTAGGTTTAATTGTAACTTAGGTTAGGATTTATTTTACAGGTAATTTTGTATTTCTTTTAGCTAGGTAGTTATTAAATAGTTAATAACTATTTAATAACTATTCTAACTAGCTAAAATAAATACAAAGTTACCTGTAAAATAAATATAAATCCTAAAATAGCTACAATGTAATTATTAATTATATTGTAGCTGTATTAGGGTTTATTTTACAGGTAAGTATTTATTTTTAAATAGGAATAATTTATTAAAGTATAGTGTAGTGTTAGGTGTAATTGCAACTTAGGTTAGTTTTTATTTTACAGGTTAATTTCTCTTTATTTTATCTAGGTAGCTATTAAATAGTTAATAACTATTTAATAGCTATTGTACCTAGTTAAAATAAATTGAAAGTTGCCTGTAAAATAAAAATAAATCCTAAAATAGCTACAATATAATTATTAGTTATATTGTAGCTATATTAGGGTTTATTTTATAGGTAAGTATTTAGTTTTAAATAGGAATAATTTAGTTAATAAGATAAATATTATTTAGATTTATTTAATTAATATTTAAGTTAGGGGGGTGTTAGGGTTAGTGTTAGACTTAGGTTTAGGGGTTAATAATTTTATTACAGTGGCAGCGGTGTAGGGGGGCAGGATAGGGGTTAATAAATTTATTATAGGTGGCGACGGTATAGGGGGGGCAGATTAGGGGTTAATAAGTTTAATATGGGTGGCGGCGGGGTCCGGGATCGGCAGGATAGGGGTTAATAACTTTATTATAGGTGGCGACGGTGTAGGGGGGGCAGGATAGGGGTTAATAGGTATTATGTAGGTGGCGGCAGGGTCCGGGAGCGGTGGTTTAGGGGTTAATACATATATTATAGTTGCGGCGGGGACCGGGAGCGGCGGTTTAGGGGTTAACATATTTATTATAGTGGCGTTGGGCTCCGGGAGCGGCGGTTTAGGGGTTAATAAGTTTATTAGAGTGGCGGTGGGCTCCGGGATGGGCGGTTTAGGGGTTAATAGGTTTATTAGAGTGGCGGTGGGCTCCGGGAGCGCCGGTTTAGGGGGTAATACATTTATTTAGTTGCGGCGGTGTAGGGGGGGACAGATTAGGGGTGTTTAGACTCGAGGTACATGTTAGGGTGTTAGGTGTAGACAGCTCCCATAGAAATCAATGGGATATCTGGCAGCAGCAAACATGAACTTTCGCTATGGTCAGACTCCCATTGATTCCTATGGGATCTGCCGCCTCCAGGGCGGCGGTTTGAAAACCAGGTACGCTGGGCCGGAAAAGTGCCGAGCGTACCTGCTAGTTTTTTGATAACTAGAAAAAGTAGTCAGATTGTGCCGAACTTGTGTGCGAAACATCTGGAGTGACGTAAGAATCGATCTGTGTCGGACTGAGTCCGGCGGATCGAAGCTTACGTCACTATATTCTACTTTTGCCAGTGTCTAGGGCTTGATAACTAAGACGAATCAGCCTCGCCACAAATACGCTGCGGAATTCCAGCGTATTTGAGGTTGACGACTTGATAACTAGGGGCCTAAGGCTTTTACTCTATGATAAAACACTGACTATTTTTATGTCGCATGCTGCTATAATATTCGGTAAACTTAACAGAATGGCGTATGACAAATCACAGGTTATTTTTAGGTTGCATGTGTTTAGTATTCATATTATCAGCATCCATTCTTTTAAAGGGCCACTCAATGCAGTAGAATTACATAATAAAAATAGTTCAGTGGGAAACTTACAAGGGGCCCTGGTGCAAGATTTGTTTTGGCCCACCACCAATACTCCAAGTAAAGGACAGTACACTAGCAACTAGTAGCAAGTAAAAAACAGTACACTAGCAACTAGTAGCAAGTAAAGACAGTACACTAGCAACTAGTAGCAAGTAAAAAACAGTACACTAGCAACTAGTAGCAAGTAAAGACAGTACACTAGCAACTAGTAGCAAGTAAAGGACAGTACACTAGCAACTAGTAGCAAGTAAAAAACAGTACACTAGCAACTAGTAGCAAGTAAAGACAGTACACTAGCAACTAGTAGCAAGTAAAGGACAGTACACTAGCAACTAGTAGCAAGTAAAGACAGTACACTAGCAACTAGTAGCAAGTAAAGACAGTACACTAGCAACTAGTAGCAAGTAAAAGACAGTACACTAGCAACTAGTAGCAAGTAAAAGACAGTACACTACCAACTAGTAGCAAGTAAAGACAGTACACTAGCAACTAGTAGCAAGTAAAAGACAGTACACTAGCAACTAGTAGCAAGTAAAGACAGTACACTAGCAACTAGTAGCAAGTAAAGACAGTACACTAGCAACTAGTAGCAAGTAAAAGACAGTACACTACCAACTAGTAGCAAGTAAAGACAGTACACTAGCAACTAGTAGCAAGTAAAAGACAGTACACTAGCAACTAGTAGCAAGTAAAGACAGTACACTAGCAACTAGTAGCAAGTAAAGACAGTACACTAGCAACTAGTAGCAAGTAAAAAACAGTACACTAGCAACTAGTAGCAAGTAAAGACAGTACACTAGCAACTAGTAGCAAGTAAAGACAGTACACTAGCAACTAGTAGCAAGTAAAAAACAGTACACTAGCAACTAGTAGCAAGTAAAAAACAGTACACTAGCAACTAGTAGCAAGTAAAGACAGTACACTAGCAACTAGTAGCAAGTAAAGACAGTACACTAGCAACTAGTAGCAAGTAAAAGACAGTACACTACCAACTAGTAGCAAGTAAAAAACAGTACACTAGCAACTAGTAGCAAGTAAAGACAGTACACTAGCAACTAGTAGCAAGTAAAAGACAGTACACTAGCAACTAGTAGCAAGTAAAGACAGTACACTAGCAACTAGTAGCAAGTAAAAGACAGTACACTAGCAACTAGTAGCAAGTAAAAAACAGTACACTAGCAACTAGTAGCAAGTAAAGACAGTACACTAGCAACTAGTAGCAAGTAAAAAACAGTACACTAACAACTAGTAGCAAGTAAAAGACAGTACACTAGCAACTAGTAACAAGTAAAGACAGTACACTAACAACTAGTAGCAAGTAAAAGTCAGTACACTAGCAACTAGTAACAAGTAAAAAACAGTACACTAGCAACTAGTAGCAAGTAAAAGACAGTACACTAGCAACTAGTAGCAAGTAAAAACAGTACACTACCAACTAGTAGCAAGTAAAAAACAGTACACTAGCAACTAGTAGCAAGTAAAGACAGTACACTAGCAACTAGTAGTAAGTAAAAAACAGTACACTAGCAACTAGTAGCAAGTAAAAGACAGTACACTAGCAACTAGTAGCAAGTAAAAACAGTACACTACCAACTAGTAGCAAGTAAAAAACAGTACACTAGCAACTAGTAGCAAGTAAAGACAGTACACTAGCAACTAGTAGCAAGTAAAGACAGTACACTAGCAACTAGTAGTAAGTAAAAAACAGTACACTAGCAACTAGTAGCAAGTAAAAGTCAGTACACTAGCAACTAGTAACAAGTAAAAAACAGTACACTAGCAACTAGTAGCAAGTAAAGACAGTACACTAGCAACTAGTAGTAAGTAAAAAACAGTACACTAGCAACTAGTAGCAAGTAAAATACAGTACACTAGCAACTAGTAGCAAGTAAAAGACAGTACACTAGCAACTAGTAGCAAGTAAAAGACAGTACACTACCAACTAGTAGCAAGTAAAAGACAGTACACTAGCAACTAGTAGCAAGTAAAAAACAGTACACTAGCAACTAGTAGCAAGTAAAAAACAGTACACTAGCAACTAGTAGCAAGTAAAAGACAGTACACTACCAACTAGTAACAAGTAAAAGACAGTACACTACCAACTAGTAGCAAGTAAAAGACAGTACACTACCAACTAGTAGCAAGTAAAAGACAGTACACTAGCAACTAGTAACAAGTAAAAGACAGTACACTAGCAACTAGTAGCAAGTAAAGACAGTACACTAGCAACTAGTAGCAAGTAAAGACAGTACACTAGCAACTAGTAGCAAGTAAAAGACAGTACACTAGCAACTAGTAACAAGTAAAAGACAGTACACTAGCAACTAGTAGCAAGTAAAAAACAGTACACTAGCAACTAGTAGCAAGTAAAGACAGTACACTAGCAACTAGTAGCAAGTAAAAGACAGTACACTAGCAACTAGTAGCAAGTAAAAGACAGTACACTAGCAACTAGTAGCAAGTAAAAAACAGTACACTAGCAACTAGTAGCAAGTAAAGACAGTACACTAGCAACTAGTAGCAAGTAAAGACAGTACACTAGCAACTAGTAGCAAGTAAAAAACAGTACACTAGCAACTAGTAGCAAGTAAAGACAGTACACTAGCAACTAGTAGCAAGTAAAGGACAGTACACTAGCAACTAGTAGCAAGTAAAGGACAGTACACTAGCAACTAGTAGCAAGTAAAAGACAGTACACTAGCAACTAGTAGCAAGTAAAAACAGTACACTAGCAACTAGTAGCAAGTAAAGACAGTACACTAGCAACTAGTAGCAAGTAAAAGACAGTACACTAGCAACTAGTAACAAGTAAAAGACAGTACACTAGCAACTAGTAGCAAGTAAAAAACAGTACACTAGCAACTAGTAGCAAGTAAAGACAGTACACTAGCAACTAGTAGCAAGTAAAAGACAGTACACTAGCAACTAGTAGCAAGTAAAAGACAGTACACTAGCAACTAGTAGCAAGTAAAAAACAGTACACTAGCAACTAGTAGCAAGTAAAGACAGTACACTAGCAACTAGTAGCAAGTAAAGACAGTACACTAGCAACTAGTAGCAAGTAAAAAACAGTACACTAGCAACTAGTAGCAAGTAAAGACAGTACACTAGCAACTAGTAGCAAGTAAAGGACAGTACACTAGCAACTAGTAGCAAGTAAAGGACAGTACACTAGCAACTAGTAGCAAGTAAAAGACAGTACACTAGCAACTAGTAGCAAGTAAAAACAGTACACTAGCAACTAGTAGCAAGTAAAGACAGTACACTAGCAACTAGTAGCAAGTAAAAGACAGTACACTAGCAACTAGTAGCAAGTAAAGACAGTACACTAGCAACTAGTAGCAAGTAAAGACAGTACACTAACAACTAGTAGCAAGTAAAGACAGTACACTAACAACTAGTAGCAAGTAAAGACAGTACACTAGCAACTAGTAGCAAGTAAAAGACAGTATACTAGCAACTAGTAGCAAGTAAAGACAGTGCACTAGCAACTAGTAGCAAGTAAAAGACAGTACACTAGCAACTAGTAGCAAGTAAAAGACAGTATACTAGCAACTAGTAGCAAGTAAAGACAGTACACTAGCAACTAGTAGCAAGTAAAGACAGTACACTAGCAACTAGTAGCAAGTAAAAAACAGTACACTAGCAACTAGTAGCAAGTAAAGACAGTACACAAGCAACTAGTAGCAAGTAAAGACAGTACACTAGCAACTAGTAGCAAGTAAAAAACAGTACACTAGCAACTAGTAGCAAGTAAAAGACAGTACACTAGCAACTAGTAGCAAGTAAAAAACAGTACACTACCAACTAGTAGCAAGTAAAGACAGTACACTAGCAACTAGTAGCAAGTAAAGACAGTACACTAGCAACTAGTAGCAAGTAAAGACAGTACACTAGCAACTAGTAGCAAGTAAAGACAGTACACTAGCAACTAGTAGCAAGTAAAAAACAGTACACTAGCAACTAGTAGCAAGTAAAGACAGTACACTAGCAACTAGTAGAAAGTAAAGACAGTACACTACCAACTAGTAGCAAGTAAAAGACAGTACACTAGCAACTAGTAGCAAGTAAAAAACAGTACACTAGCAACTAGTAGCAAGTAAAGACAGTACACTAGCAACTAGTAGCAAGTAAAAGACAGTACACTACCAACTAGTAGCAAGTAAAAGACAGTACACTAGCAACTAGTAGCAAGTAAAGACAGTACACTAGCAACTAGTAGCAAGTAAAAAACAGTACACTAGCAACTAGTAGCAAGTAAAGACAGTACACTAGCAAGTAGTAGCAAGTAAAAGACAGTACACTACCAACTAGTAACAAGTAAAAGACAGTACACTAGCAACTAGTAGCAAGTAAAGACAGTACACTACCAACTAGTAGCAAGTAAAGACAGTACACTAGCAACTAGTAGCAAGTAAAGACAGTACACTAGCAACTAGTAGCAAGTAAAAAACAGTACACTAGCAACTAGTAGCAAGTAAAAAACAGTACACTAGCAACTAGTAGCAAGTAAAGACAGTACACTAGCAACTAGTAGCAAGTAAAGACAGTACACTAGCAACTAGTAGCAAGTAAAAAACAGTACACTAGCAACTAGTAGCAAGTAAAGACAGTACACTAGCAACTAGTAGCAAGTAAAAGACAGTACACTAGCAACTAGTAGCAAGTAAAGACAGTACACTAGCAACTAGTAGTAAGTAAAAGACAGTACACTACCAACTAGTAGCAAGTAAAAGACAGTACACTAGCAACTAGTAGCAAGTAAAGACAGTACACTAGCAACTAGTAGCAAGTAAAAGACAGTACACTAGCAACTAGTAGCAAGTAAAGACAGTACACTAACAACTAGTAGCAAGTAAAGACAGTACACTAGCAACTAGTAGCAAGTAAAAGACAGTACACTAGCAACTAGTAGCAAGTAAAGACAGTACACTAGCAACTAGTAGCAAGTAAAAGACAGTACACTAGCAACTAGTAGCAAGTAAAGACAGTACACTAGCAACTAGTAGCAAGTAAAAGACAGTACACTAGCAACTAGTAGCAAGTAAAAGACAGTACACTAGCAACTAGTAGCAAGTAAAAGACAGTACACTAGCAACTAGTAGCAAGTAAAGACAGTACACTAGCAACTAGTAGCAAGTAAAAGACAGTACACTAGCAACTAGTAGCAAGTAAAGACAGTACACTAGCAACTAGTAGCAAGTAAAAGACAGTACACTAGCAACTAGTAGCAAGTAAAAGACAGTACACTAGCAACTAGTAGCAAGTAAAGGACAGTACACTAGCAACTAGTAGCAAGTAAAAGACAGTACACTAGCAACTAGTAGCAAGTAAAGACAGTACACTAGCAACTAGTAGCAAGTAAAAGACAGTACACTAGCAACTAGTAGCAAGTAAAGACAGTACACTAGCAACTAGTAGCAAGTAAAAGACAGTACACTAGCAACTAGTAGCAAGTAAAAGACAGTACACTAGCAACTAGTAGCAAGTAAAAAACAGTACACTAGCAACTAGTAGCAAGTAAAGACAGTACACTAGCAACTAGTAGCAAGTAAAAAACAGTACACTAGCAACTAGTAGCAAGTAAAGACAGTACACTAGCAACTAGTAGCAAGTAAAGACAGTACACTAGCAACTAGTAGCAAGTAAAGACAGTACACTAGCACCTAGTAGCAAGTAAAAGACAGTACACTAGCAACTAGTAGCAAGTAAAGACAGTACACTAGCAACTAGTAGCAAGTAAAAGACAGTACACTAGCAACTAGTAGCAAGTAAAGACAGTACACTAGCAACTAGTAGCAAGTAAAGACAGTACAATAGCAACTAGTAGCAAGTAAAAAACAGTACACTAGCAACTAGTAGCAAGTAAAGACAGTACACAAGCAACTAGTAGCAAGTAAAGACAGTACACTAGCAACTAGTAGCAAGTAAAGACAGTACACTAGCAACTAGTAGCAAGTAAAGACAGTACACAAGCAACTAGTAGCAAGTAAAGACAGTACACTAGCAACTAGTAGCAAGTAAAAGACAGTACACTAGCAACTAGTAGCAAGTAAAGACAGTACACTAGCAACTAGTAGCAAGTAAAGACAGTACACTAGCAACTAGTAGCAAGTAAAAAACAGTACACTAGCAACTAGTAGCAAGTAAAGACAGTACACTAGCAACTAGTAGCAAGTAAAAGACAGTACACTACCAACTAGTAGCAAGTAAAAGACAGTACACTAGCAACTAGTAGCAAGTAAAGACAGTACACTAGCAACAAGTAGCAGGTAAAAAACAGTACACTAGCAACTAGTAGCAAGTAAAAAACAGTACACTAGCAACTAGTAGCAAGTAAAGACAGTACACTAGCAACTAGTAGCAAGTAAAAGACAGTACACTAGCAACTAGTAGCAAGTAAAGACAGTACACTAGCAACTAGTAGCAAGTAAAAAACAGTACACTACCAACTAGTAACAAGTAAAAGACAGTACACTAGCAACTAGTAGCAAGTAAAAAACAGTACACTAGCAACTAGTAGCAAGTAAAAGACAGTACACTAGCAACTAGTAGCAAGTAAAGACAGTACACTAGCAAATAGTAGCAAGTAAAAGACAGTACACTACCAACTAGTAGCAAGTAAAAGACAGTACACTAGCAACTAGTAGCAAGTAAAGACAGTACACTAGCAACTAGTAGCAAGTAAAAAACAGTACACTAGCAACTAGTAGCAAGTAAAGACAGTACACTAGCAAGTAGTAGCAAGTAAAAGACAGTACACTACCAACTAGTAACAAGTAAAAGACAGTACACTAGCAACTAGTAGCAAGTAAAGACAGTACACTAGCAACTAGTAGCAAGTAAAAAACAGTACACTAGCAACTAGTAGCAAGTAAAGACAGTACACTAGCAACTAGTAGCAAGTAAAGACAGTACACTAGCAACTAGTAGCAAGTAAAATACAGTACACTAGCAACTAGTAGCAAGTAAAGACAGTACACTAGCAACTAGTAGCAAGTAAAGACAGTACACTAGCAACTAGTAGCAAGTAAAAAACAGTACACTAGCAACTAGTAGCAAGTAAAGACAGTACACTAGCAACTAGTAGCAAGTAAAAGACAGTACACTAGCAACTAGTAGCAAGTAAAGACAGTACACTAGCAACTAGTAGTAAGTAAAAGACAGTACACTACCAACTAGTAGCAAGTAAAAGACAGTACACTAGCAACTAGTAGCAAGTAAAGACAGTACACTAGCAACTAGTAGCAAGTAAAGACAGTACACTAGCAACTAGCAGCAAGTAAAAGACAGTACACTAGCAACTAGTAGCATGTAAAGACAGTACACTAGCAACTAGTAGCAAGTAAAAGACAGTACACTAGCAACTAGTAGCAAGTAAAGACAGTACACTAGCAAATAGTAGCAAGTAAAAGACAGTACACTAGCAACTAGTAGCAAGTAAAAGACAGTACACTAGCAACTAGTAGCAAGTAAAGGACAGTACACTAGCAACTAGTAGCAAGTAAAAGACAGTACACTAGCAACTAGTAGCAAGTAAAGACAGTACACTAGCAACTAGTAGCAAGTAAAAGACAGTACACTAGCAACTAGTAGCAAGTAAAGACAGTGCACTAGCAACTAGTAGCAAGTAAAGACAGTACACTAGCAACTAGTAGCAAGTAAAAAACAGTACACTAGCAACTAGTAGCAAGTAAAAAACAGTACACTAGCAACTAGTAGCAAGTAAAGACAGTACACTAGCAACTAGTAGCAAGTAAAAGACAGTACACTAGCAACTAGTAGCAAGTAAAGACAGTACACTAGCAACTAGTAGCAAGTAAAAAACAGTACACTAGCAACTAGTAGCAAGTAAAAAACAGTACACTAGCAACTAGTAGCAAGTAAAGACAGTACACTAGCAACTAGTAGCAAGTAAAAGACAGTACACTAGCAACTAGTAGCAAGTAAAGACAGTACACTAGCAACTAGTAGAAAGTAAAAGACAGTACACTACCAACTAGTAGCAAGTAAAAGACAGTACACTACCAACTAGTAGCAAGTAAAAGACAGTACACTAGCAACTAGTAACAAGTAAAAGACAGTACACTAGCAACTAGTAGCAAGTAAAAAACAGTACACTAGCAACTAGTAGCAAGTAAAAGACAGTACACTACCAACTAGTAGCAAGTAAAAAACAGTACACTAGCAACTAGTAGCAAGTAAAGACAGTACACTAGCAACTAGTAGCAAGTAAAAAACAGTACACTAGCAACTAGTAGCAAGTAAAGACAGTACACTAGCAAGGAGTAGCAAGTAAAAGACAGTACACTACCAACTAGTAGCAAGTAAAAGACAGTACACTAGCAACTAGTAACAAGTAAAAGACAGTACACTAGCAACTAGTAGCAAGTAAAGACAGTACACTAGCAACTAGTAGCAAGTAAAAAACAGTACACTAGCAACTAGTAGCAAGTAAAAAACAGTACACTAGCAACTAGTAGCAAGTAAAGACAGTACACTAGCAACTAGTAGCAAGTAAAATACAGTACACTAGCAACTAGTAGCAAGTAAAGACAGTACACTAGCAACTAGTAGCAAGTAAAAAACAGTACACTAGCAACTAGTAGCAAGTAAAGACAGTACACTAGCAACTAGTAGCAAGTAAAAGACAGTACACTAGCAACTAGTAGCAAGTAAAGACAGTACACTAGCAACTAGTAGTAAGTAAAAGACAGTACACTACCAACTAGTAGCAAGTAAAAGACAGTACACTAGCAACTAGTAGCAAGTAAAGACAGTACACTAGAAACTAGTAGCAAGTAAAGACAGTACACTAGCAACTAGTAGCAAGTAAAAGACAGTACACTAGCAGCTAGTAGCAAGTAAAGACAGTACACTAACAACTAGTAGCAAGTAAAGACAGTACACTAGCAACTAGTAGCAAGTAAAAGACAGTACACTAGCAACTAGTAGCAAGTAAAGACAGTACACTAGCAACTAGTAGCAAGTAAAAAACAGTACACTAGCAACTAGTAGCAAGTAAAGACAGTACACTAGCAACTAGTAGCAAGTAAAAAACAGTACACTAGCAACTAGTAGCAAGTAAAAAACAGTACACTAGCAACTAGTAGCAAGTAAAGACAGTACACTAGCAACTAGTAGCAAGTAAAGACAGTACACTAGCAACTAGTAGCAAGTAAAAAACAGTACACTAGCAACTAGTAGCAAGTAAAAAACAGTACACTAGCAACTAGCAGCAAGTAAAAGACAGTACACTAGCAACTAGTAGCAAGTAAAGACAGTACACTAGCAAATAGTAGCAAGTAAAAGACAGTACACTACCAACTAGTAGCAAGTAAAGACAGTACACTAGCAACTAGTAGCAAGTAAAAGACAGTACACTAGCAACTAGTCACAAGTAAAAGACAGTACACTAGCAACTAGTAGCAAGTAAAGACAGTACACTAGCAACTAGTAGCAAGTAAAAGACAGTACACTACCAACTAGTAGCAATTAAAGACAGTACACTAGCAACTAGTAGCAAGTAAAAAACAGTACACTAGCAACTAGTAGCAAGTAAAGACAGTACACTAGCAACTAGTAGCAAGTAAAGACAGTACACTAGCAACTAGTAGCAAGTAAAGACAGTACACTAACAACTAGCAGCAAGTAAAGACAGTACACTAGCAACTAGTAGCAAGTAAAGACAGTACACTAGCAACTAGCAGCAAGTAAAGACAGTACACTAACAACTAGTAGCAAGTAAAGACAGTACACTAACAACTAGCAGCAAGTAAAGACAGTACACTAACAACTAGTAGCAAGTAAAGACAGTACACTAGCAACAAGTAAAGACAGTACACTAGCAACTAGTAGCAAGAAAAGACAGTACACTAGCAACTAGTAGCAAGTAAAGACAGTACACTAGCAAATAGTAGCAAGTAAAAGACAGTACACTAGCAACTAGTAGCAAGTAAAGACAGTACACTAGCAAATAGTAGCAAGTAAAAGACAGTACACTAGCAACTAGTAGCAAGTAAAGACAGTACACTAGCAAATAGTAGCAAGTAAAAGACAGTACACTAGCAACTAGCAGCAAGTAAAAGACAGTACACTAGCAACTAGTAGCAAGTAAAGACAGTACACTAGCAACTAGTAGCAAGTAAAAGACAGTACACTACCAACTAGTAGCAAGTAAAGACAGTACACTAGCAACTAGTAGCAAGTAAAAGACAGTACACTAGCAACTAGTAGCAAGTAAAAGACAGTACACTACCAACTAGTAGCAAGTAAAGACAGTACACTAGCAACTAGTAGCAAGTAAAAGACAGTATACTAGCAACTAGTAGCAAGTAAAAGAAGTACACTAGCAACTAGTAGCAAGTAAAAGACAGTACACTACCAACTAGTAGCAAGTAAAGACAGTACACTAGCAACTAATAGCAAGTAAAAGACAGTATACTAGCAACTAGTAGCAAGTAAAATACAGTACACTAGCAACTAGTAGCAAGTAAAGACAGTACACTAGCAACTAGTAGCAAGTAAAAGACAGTACACTAACAACTAGTAGCAAGTAAAAGACAGTACACTAGCAACTAGTAGCAAGTAAAGACAGTACACTAGCAACTAGTAGCAAGTAAAGACAGTACACTAGCAACTAGTAGCAAGTAAAAGACAGTACACTAACAACTAGTAGCAAGTAAAGACAGTACACTAGCAACTAGTAGCAAGTAAAAGACAGTACACTAACAACTAGTAGCAAGTAAAGACAGTACACTAGCAAGTAAAAGACAGTACACTAGCAAGTAAAAGACAGTACAATTTTCCAATTTACTTTTATCACCAATTTTGCTTTGTTCTCTTGGTATTCTTAGTTGAAAGCTTAACCTAGGAGGTTCATATGCTAATTTTTTAGACCTTGAAGGCCACCTCTTTTCAGAATGCATTTTAACAGTTTTTCACCACTAGAGGGTGTTAGTTCATGTATTTCATATAGATAACACTGTGCTCTGGGAGCAGGCACTGATTGGCTAAACTGCAAGTCTGTCAAAAGAACTGAAATAAAGGGGCAGTTTGCAGAGGCTTAGATACAAGATAATCACAGAGGTTAAAAGTAGATAAATATAACTGTGTTGGTTATGCAAAACTGGGGAATGGGTAATAAAGGGATTATCTACCTTTTAAAACAATAAAAATTCTGGTGTAGACTGTGCCTTTAGGCAGGGGGACACGTCTGGCACTGCAGGATCTGAGTCCCTGTCAGCGTAGTGTGTTACTGATGGTAGCCTCTGTTACATTGGTCCAGCTCTCTGCAGGTCATTCACTAGGTCCCCCCATGTGGTTCTGGGATGTTTTCTCACTGTTCTTGTGATCATTTTGACCCCACGGGGTGAGATCTTGCGTGGAACCCCAGATCGAAGGAGATTATCAGTGGTCTTGTATGTCTTCCATTTTCTAATTATTGCTCCCACAGTTGATTTCTTCACACCAAGCCGCTTGCCTATTGCAGATTCAGTCTTCCCAGCCTGGTGCAGGTCTACAATTTTGTTTCTGGTGTCCTTCGACAGCTTTTTGGTCTTCACCATAGTGGAGTTTGGAGTGTGACTGTTTGATGTTGTGGACAGGTGTCTTTTATACTGATAACAAGTTCAAACAGGTGCCATTAATACAGGTAATGAGTGAAGGACAGAGGAGCCTCTTGAAGAAGAAGATACAGGTCTGTGAGAGCCAGAAATCTTGCTTGTTTGTAGGTGACCAAATACTTATTTTCCACCATAATATGCAAATAAATTCTTTCCAAATCAGACAATGTTATTGTCTGGATTTGTTTCCACATTTTGTCTCTCATAGTTGAGGTATGCCTATGATGAAAATTACAGGCCTCTCTCATCTTCTTAAGTGGGAGAACTTGCACAATTGGTGGCTGACTAAATACTTTTTTGCCCCACTGTAGATACATTATGTACGTGCTCACTAGTAGCAGTATATATATATATATATATATATATATATATATACATTATGTATGTGCTCACTAGTAGCAGTATATATATATATATATATATATATATATGCATTATGTATGTGCTCACTAGTAGCAGTATATATATATATATATATATATATATATATATACACATTATCTATGTGCTCACTAGTAGCAGTATATATATATATATATGCATTATGTATGTGCTCTCTAGTAGCAGTATATATATATATATATATATATATATGCATTATGTATGTGCTCACTAGTAGCAGTATATATATATATATATATATATACACATTATCTATGTGCTCACTAGTAGCAGTATATATATATATATATATATATATATATATATATACAGACACATTATGTATGTGCTCACTAGTAGCAGTGTGTGTATATATATATATATATATATATATACACACACACACACACACACATTATGTATGTGCTCACTAGTAGCAGTATATATATATGCATTATGTATGTGCTCACTAGTAGCAGTATATATATATATATATATATATATATACATTATGTATGTGCTCACTAGTAGCAGTGTATATATATATATATATATATATATATATATATATATATATACACATTATGTATGTGCTCACTAGTAGCAGTATATATATATATATATATATATATATACAGACACATTATGTATGTGCTCACTAGTAGCAATGTGTGTGTATATATATATATATATATACACATTATGTATGTGCTCACTAGTAGCAGTATATATATATATATATATATACACATTATGTATGTGCTCACTAGTAGCAGTGTATATATATATATATATATACAGACACATTATGTATGTGCTCACTAGTAGCAATGTGTGTGTATGTATATATATATATATATATATATATATATATACACATTATGTATGTGCTCACTAGTAGCAGTATATATATATATATATATATACACACATATTATGTATGTGCTCACTAGTAGCAGTGTATATATATATATATATATATATATATATAAATATATATATATATATACACACATATTATATATGTGCTCACTAGTAGCAGTGTGTATATATATATATATATATATATATATATGAAAGAGTGCAGGATAGCGCAGGAAAAACAGCTATAAAATATATCATATATCTGTATATATACAAGGGGTAGAAAAACACATAGTCCCAAAGATGGATAAAAAATGAGGTCAGATAGGTAATCTTCTTCACTTTTTCCCCTTTTGGATGTACACTTACTTCCAATGCCCTCAATCGTATGAGGTAAGACTGTAGCAGAATCACAGATGGGCTAAGGCAACTCCCGTGGTATGGATCAGGTTAATAAAGGATCTCTGGAGATAGTAGAATCTTGTCACACTTTACTCATGTAGAAATCCTGCAAACCCTCCAGATACTTGTGCTCTCTTAGTGAAGGGAAAATTTGGTGATACACCCCTAGTGGTGTAGATGAAGCAGACTGGGATCATACACAGTCACCCAGCAGACTGACCTCCAACAGAACACAACGCCAATATGGCCTAGTATTGTGTAAGCAAATATAATAATAATTGATAATAATCGCACTCACATTTGCAGAAGCACCTCCCTTGGTGCACTAGAAGCAAACTGGGATCAAACAGTCACCCAGTAGACTGATAACCGGTGAAGCAGGAACTCCCAGCAATCCAGGATAAGTGGACAACTCAGATAGTAATAAGGTATGGCAGCAAGTGGTAAGTGTAATAAAAACATACTTTATTAAAATATTAAATACTAGCAACGCGTTTCTCATCCAACCAATGGATGTTTCATCAGGTCAGTCTGCTGGGTGACTGTGTATGATCCCAGTCTGCTTCATCTACACCACTAGGGGTGTATCACCAAATTTTCCCTTCACTAAGAGAGCACAAGTATCTGGAGGGTTTGCAGGATTTCTACATGAGTAAAGTGTGACAAGATTCTACTATCTCCAGAGATCCTTTATTAACCTGATCCATACCACGGGAGTTGCCTTAGCCCATCTGTGATTCTGCTACAGTCTTACCTCATACGATTGAGGGCATTGGAAGTAAGTGTACATCCAAAAGGGGAAAAAGTGAAGAAGATTACCTATCTGACCTCATTTTTTATCCATCTTTGGGACTATGTGTTTTTCTACCCCTTGTATATATACAGATATATGATATATTTTATAGCTGTTTTTCCTGCGCTATCCTGCACTCTTTCATTTTTATTTTGTACCAATTTAGAGGTGTGAAGGGACACCTCTGCATTTCAGGATTTGGCTGCAAGTTATTTACAGCTAGGGTGGTGTGTAGAGGTGCCCGGTGAGACCTTCAGGGTATTCTAATCTCTATATAGTAGCGCCTTAGGGTGATTTAGGGGCTTTTTGTCCTTACTTAATTTATCTTTCTTGTTTTATATATATATATATATATTGTTACAGAAGCATTAGTTATTTTGTTGTGAAGAGCTTATTTCCCAGCAGCAATGCCTGAACCAGCAAGCCAGCGCCTAAGAAGGGCTCCAAGAAAACTGTAACAAGTATCATTTCATAAAGAGTTAACTTTTTATTCAGCTTTTAGAAACTATTGCCTAAATACACGTTTGCTGGCCTCAGCTCTAAGTTTAGTGATAACAAATCCCATTGTCTAATCACCTCTGGAGCCAGACTGCTAATTGATAAGATGAACTTGTAAACTTGTTATCTTAAGTACTGTAATCCTATTGTGGCCTGTCAAAGGACAGTGCTCTCTATCTAAATGTGTGATGGGGGATTTTGTGCTTCCCCCCCTCTCCCCCTGGGAGTGCCCTGTGTGCATGTAACCTTAATAAAAAGCAGGCTGGGCATCCCAGTCCTGAGTTCTTGTTTGACCCTCAATCGCAGCGTTGACTCGTTTCTGTGGGCAGAAGGGTATCCTAGCTGTACTGCAGCTAAGGGAGATTATTCTATATTTGCGAGACTCATATAGAATACTATGGAAAGCAGCTTCTCCCCTCTTTAGCAATAGGGATCCAGGCTACTAAGCGGTCCATCTCTCAGCGAGACTAAGGGTAACCGTAACATTTGGCGGCAGCGGCGGGATTTTCCTGGATTTCCTAGGAGAGGTACAGAACGGATGGAGAGCGCTTACGAAAAATTGAAGCGTACAACCCTAAAGGATTTACTTGAAAGCAGAGGGGGGTACGCCAGCAACCGGCCGAGGAGAGAGCTGATCGCAGAATTGACCGAACTGGATCAGAGCTTCACAATGGCGGAAACACCGACCACGATTAGTGACGAAAAAAACAGGATTGTTCGGGAAAGGCTCTCATTATACGGGCCGAACCCCTCCATGGAATTGGTACAGCAGTTGATGGCGGAGGCGGACGAGGATATACGAGAGACTCGAGCCCACGAACTCAACCTAGCGAACGCACACCGCAATGCTGAAGCCCCGCAGGTAATCATCCCTGTCGAGAATGCTGGGAGGCCCAAGATACCCTATGCGGCATTTCGACCCTTCCTAGAGAGCGAGACAGGGATTGATGAATATTTGGCGGACTTCGAAAGGCAATGTGCCCTGCACCAGATTCCCAACAGAGAGTGGCCCACGATATTGTCTGGGAAACTATCCGGGCGAGCCCTGGAAGCCTTTCGTACTCTGGGTGCTGAGGAAATGACACAGTATGAGCTAGTTAAGGAGACACTGTTGCAACGGTACGCTGTAACTCCGGACACGTATCGCCGACAGTTTCGGGGCACGGAAAAGAAGCCTAACGATACCCATATGGAATGGGCGCACCGAATGCGGAGAGCGGCAAATCACTGGCTGAGCGGAAGTAAAGCGGTGACTGGGGAGGAAATTTTACAATTGTTTCTCTTAGAACATTTTTATAATGGCATGGAACAGCAAGGGAAGGAATGGCTGCGAGACAGGCGGCCTTCTACCTTAGAAGAAGCAGCCAAATTGGCCGATGAACATTATGACTCCCGTCTTCACGAACCCATGAACTACCGAGCTCCAGCACGGGTCGAACCCAGAGAGGTTTACCGTGCACCCCCTCGTGCTGAATTCCGAGCCCCGGTGCCCACAAGGCCCGTCCGACACTCAGGACCACCCAATAACAGCTCTGAGCGTCCCAGACCGACTTGCCACCGATGCAAGCAACCAGGGCATTTCATGGCTAGCTGCCCCCTTAATACGCACCAGACACCCAGGAATTACAATTACCCCTCTGGGTCCTATCGTCCGGCCCGGGCCCTCTGTGTTAACCAAGAGGTCCCTATGGAGGGATATGTGGGGACGCTTCACGAGGCAGACCCTGTATATGCTGCCTCAGATAACCGCCAGCACCATCGGCAGAGGGTATGGCTCGAGGGGCGATCTACCGAGGGATTGCGAGACACAGGGGCTACTATCACGCTGGTACAGAGTCATTTGGTGCCAGAGCACAAGCGATCCGGACAGACTGTGGCCATTAGAGTGGCGGGGGGGGATGAGTACAAAATTCCAACAGCTAAAGTGCATCTTGATTGGGGAGCGGGAAAGGAGGCTGTGAACGTGGGCCTAATGGATAATTTACCTGCCGAAGTACTACTGGGCAACGATTTGGGCCCCATGACTTCTGCCTATGCTCCAGTATGCAACAACGAGGCGGACCCAGTGACTACACGGGCCCAAGCCCGGACGGAGCGAGAGCTCTCACCAGTGCGGGAGACACAGGTAAGACCTACCCCGACCTTGCCTGACAGGTTAGGCCCCATACCCTGGGACACCCCAGATGCTTTCGAGGCAGAGTCTAAGACTGACCCGACCTTACAAAAGTACCGGGAACGAGCAGAGACCAGAGGGGGCGGGGCAGATAACGAAACATTCTCATGGGAAAAAGGGAAACTATACCGCTGGACAGAGAAAAGGGGACAGCGTAGGCGACAGCTGGTAGTGCCCCACAAATACCGTCAAGAAATCCTCAAAATCGGCCACGACATCCCCTTAGCAGGCCACCTAGCCGTAACCCGTACCCTACACCGCATTACTCACACGTTCTTTTGGCCAGGGGTGCACGCTGACGTTAGAACTTACTGTAACACCTGCGATGTGTGTCAACGAGTAGGAAGGCGAGGCGATCACCCTAAAGCCCATCTAGTAAATATGCCCATTGTAGAGGAACCCTTCAGCCGGGTTGCTATTGACCTAGTGGGACCACTGGCTACCCCTAGTCCCTCCGGTAAGCGCTACATTCTTACCGTAGTGGACTACGCTACCAGGTACCCAGAGGCTGTCGCCCTATCCAACATACAAGCGGATACGGTAGCGAATGCACTAGTACAGGTGTTCTCCCGGGTAGGATTTCCAAAAGAAATCCTATCCGACCGAGGCACCCAATTTACGGCTGAATTGACCCAACAACTCTGGCAGGTTTGCAAAATTAAGTCCCTCCTGAGCTCCCCATACCACCCCCAGACGAACGGGCTGTGTGAGAGGTTCAATGGGACCCTCAAGCAAATGCTCAAGACGTTCACTCAGGAATACCGAGACTGGGAACGCTTCCTGCCGCACCTCCTATTTGCTTATCGGGAGGTGCCCCAGGAAACGACAGGGTTCTCTCCCTTCGAGTTGCTCTACGGAAGAAAGGTACAGGGACCCCTAAACCTGATCCGGGAGCACTGGGAGGGAGAGATGGAGGCTGACGGTGTCCCCATTGTGCCATACGTGCTGGAACTCAGGGACCGAATGGAGCAATTAGCCAAATCCGTGCGGGCTAATCTCCAGTTGGCCCAGAGAAGACAGAAAGTATGGTACGATCGGGGGGCCCGAAAGAGAATCTTCACCCTAGGACAAAAGGTGTTAGTACTTAAGCCGGTGAAGACAGACAAATTGCAGGCGTCCTGGCAGGGTCCCTACCAGATCGTAGAGAAAAGGGGAGACACCACTTATGTGATAGCTAGCTGCCATGACAACAATCTTAGAAAGACATTCCATGTAAACATGCTCAAGGAATATTTTGAGCGACCAGAGAACGTGACGGCCGTATGTTGCTCCCCTCAGGAAGACCCCGACAGTTTACCCATTCCAGACCTATTAGAAAAGAGTCTCCCCACAGGTATAGTGGCGCAGGTTCAGATAGGGGACCGACTTAGCCCCACTGAAAGGGAGCAGCTCAACCAACTCCTCCAGTCCAAACACCTCACCTTCTCCCTGAAGCCAGGGTACACTACTTTAACCACCCACCAGGTAGATACTCCGGGACAAGCTCCCTTGCGCCAGGCTCCGTACCGAATCCCCGAAGCAGTTAGGACAGGAATGAAGAAGGAGATCGATGAGATGCTCCAGCTCAGGGTAATTGAGCCCTCCGATAGTCCCTGGGCCTCCCCAGTTGTCTTGGTGCCCAAGAAAGATGGGACCACCCGGTTCTGCGTAGACTATCGGAGGCTCAATGAAAATACTGTGACGGACGCTAACCCTATGCCCAGGGTAGACGAGCTACTCGATCTTATAGCCAGGGGAAATTACCTGACCACTATTGACCTCTGCAAAGGTTACTGGCAGATTCCCCTGGCCCCGGAGGCTATCCCCAAGTCGGCATTCGTCACCCCATTCGGCTTATATCAGTTTAGGGTAATGCCGTTTGGGATGAAGAATGCCCCAGCTACACTCCAGCGCCTGGTGGATAGGCTCCTGGATGGCTTCCAGAGTTTTGCTTGCGCCTACCTGGACGACATAGCGATCCACAGTGAGTCCTGGGAGGACCACTTAGCTCATGTGGGAATGGTTCTGGATCAGATCCGGGCTGCTGGCCTGAATCTGAAGCCAGAAAAATGCCACTTTGGGATGGCCGAGGTACAGTACCTGGGTCACCGGGTGGGGTGTGGAAAGCAGCGACCAGAGCCGGCCAAAATAGAAGCTGTCGCCAATTGGCCCACCCCCATCACTAAGACTCAGGTCCTAGCCTTCCTGGGCACGGCAGGGTACTATAGACGGTTCGTACCAGACTACAGCACACTTGCCAAACCTCTGACTGACTTGACCAAGAAGAACTTACCTCGACAGGTCCTGTGGTCTCCCCACTGTGAAACGGCTTTCCAGGCTCTCAAAAATGCTCTAATTAACGCTCCTGTCTTGGCGGCCCCAGCCCTTAACAAACGTTTTATCGTCCATACAGATGCTTCCATGTTCGGGCTGGGAGCCATCCTCAGCCAAGTAGGCGAAGATGGAGGGGAGCATCCAGTTGCCTACATCAGCCGGAAGCTCCTGCCCCGCGAAGTCAGCTATGCAGCGGTCGAAAAGGAGTGTTTGGCTTTGGTGTGGGCATTAAAGAAATTGACTCCCTATTTATATGGTCAGGAGTTCACTCTGGTCACCGACCATAACCCGTTGGTGTGGCTGAACCGGGTCTCTGGAGATAACGGCAGGCTATTACGTTGGAGCTTATCGTTGCAACCCTTCAATTTCACCATTACTTACAGACCTGGGAAACAGAATGGCAACGCCGACGGGTTGTCCAGACAAACCGACCTCAGCCCCGCATAACCAGCGGTCTGGACAGCCTTAGTCTGCCCCGAAAAGGGGTCAGACCGTGTCTGCCAGAGTGTTCCACAGAAAGGGAGCACTGTTACAGAAGCATTAGTTATTTTGTTGTGAAGAGCTTATTTCCCAGCAGCAATGCCTGAACCAGCAAGCCAGCGCCTAAGAAGGGCTCCAAGAAAACTGTAACAAGTATCATTTCATAAAGAGTTAACTTTTTATTCAGCTTTTAGAAACTATTGCCTAATTACACGTTTGCTGGCCTCAGCTCTAAGTTTAGTGATAACAAATCCCATTGTCTAATCACCTCTGGAGCCAGACTGCTAATTGATAAGATGAACTTGTAAACTTGTTATCTTAAGTACTGTAATCCTATTGTGGCCTGTCAAAGGACAGTGCTCTCTATCTAAATGTGTGATGGGGGATTTTGTGCTTCCCCCCCTCTCCCCCTGGGAGTGCCCTGTGTGCATGTAACCTTAATAAAAAGCAGGCTGGGCATCCCAGTCCTGAGTTCTTGCTTGACCCTCAATCGCAGCGTTGACTCGTTTTTGTGGGCAGAAGGGTATCCTAGCTGTAGTGCAGCTAAGGGAGATTATTCTATATTTGCGAGACTCATATAGAATACTATGGAAAGCAGCTTCTCCCCTCTTTAGCAATAGGGATCCAGGCTACTAAGCGGTCCATCTCTCAGCGAGACTAAGGGTAACCGTAACATATATATATATATATATATATACACACACACACATGTATGTGCTCACTAGTAGCAGTATATATATATATATATATACACACATTATGTATGTGCTCACTAGTAGCAGTATATATATATATATATATATATATATACACACACATTATGTATGTGCTCACTAGTAGCAGTATATATATATATATATATATATATATATATATATATATATATATACACACACATTATGTATGTGCTCACTAGTAGCAGTATATATATATATATATATATATATACACACATTATGTATGTGCTCACTAGTAGCAGTGTATATATATAAATACTGCTACTAGTGAGCACATACATAAATATATATATATATATATAAATAATGCTACTAGTGAGCACATACATAATGTGTATATATATATATATATATATATATACTGCTACTAGTGAGCACATACATAATGTATATATATATATATATATATATATATATATATATATATATATATATATATATATAAATAAATACTGCTACTAGTGAGCACATACATAATGTATATATATATATATATAAATACTGCTACTAGTGAGCACATACATAATGTGTATATATATATATATATACTGCTACTAGTGAGCACATACATAAATATATATATATATATATATATAAATACTGCTACTAGTGAGCACATACATAATGTGTATATATATATATATATATACTGCTACTAGTGAGCACATACATAATGTGTATATATATATATATATATATATATATATATATATATATACTGCTACTAGTGAGCACATACATAA
>NC_069500.1:3886518-3889018 GCF_027579735.1 Bombina bombina
TACACACACATATTATGTATGTGCTCACTAGTAGCAGTGTATATATATATATTTATGTATGTGCTCACTAGTAGCAGTATATATATATATATATATATATTTATGTATGTGCTCACTAGTAGCAGTGTATATATATATATATATATACACATTATGTATGTGCTCACTAGTAGCAGTATATATATATATATATATACACATTATGTATGTGCTCACTAGTAGCAGTATATATATATATATATATATATATATACATTATGTATGTGCTCACTAGTAGCAGTATATATATATATATATATATATATACATTATGTATGTGCTCACTAGTAGCAGTATATATATATATATATATATATATATATACACACATATTATGTATGTGCTCACTAGTAGCAGTGTATATATATATATATATATATATATATATATATATCCAGCATAAAAAAGGCACTCACTGGTTAGGTAAAACATAACATTTAATCAGTTACATTTAAAAAACATGACGTTTCGGAAGCATTTCGCCCCCTTTATCAAATGCACAATACAGCTTGAAAAAATTACAAAAGCAGTATACCCCCTTAGTAATCCCATCACCTTATATACATATGTGTAGCTCCATTAGACGCCGAGCCACGAGTGCGGCCCGTATGCCGTGCCAGGCGGAAGTGACGTCATCAGCGTGAGTTACGCTCAGACGTCGGTTGCCTAGGGGATATACAGACGCGGTGTAACGGCCAATAGCATGGCCCAAATACCTAATTGTAAACAAAAACATAGCGATCAGTTTAGATACCGCAGTACATCTGTATATTCCAGGTGCCGCATAATGGATACTAGCATTAAAAACATAGAATTTAAAACAGATCAAACGATCCAAATATACATATGGAGGACAAAAACAGTGCAAACATGATTAGTGTAACGTGTGCTCTGTAATCAAACTTCAACTATATCTGAAATTGAGAATAGCATATTCAATATATTCTGCTATCTTCCAATACATATGCTTAACTACTCCACTAGTACACATTCACTATAATCATGTATCCCAGAGTATGGCAGAAACCCAGATACCATAGGACATGAACTAGAGACTTATAAGGCATATCAATTCAAAGCATATAATATGTATAAGCAGGGTTAGAGTCATCAAGTCATTGTCAAGAGTCCAGAGCCACATTGATAGGACATTTAAGATTCCATGTAAAATGGTGAAAAGTCCAGCATGGTGTTCAACCCCTTTGGTGCTAGGGTATCCAGCATGTATATCCACCTGGTCTCAAGTCTGAGCAGTCGATTGCCCCTATTGCCCCCCCTTGTCAGTGGTGGCACATGGTCTATAAGCATAGTTCTAAGACTTGAGACACTATGCTTACAACGGGCAAAGTGGCGCGCTACTGGCTGATCGGAGTTACCCTTATCAAGGGCATCTCTAATCGCACAGCGGTGATTGGCCATATGTTCCCGAAATGTAGTGACCGTCTTGCCTATGTAAACAAGGGAGCATGGGCAAATCAACATGTAAATTACATAAGTGCTCATACATGACAGTCTATAGTTGATTTTATATCGCTTGTTGGTGTGTGGGTGTTGGAATGTTTCTCCTTTCAGCATGCTGTCACAGGTCACACAGTCCCCACATTTAAAGCAACCCTTCTTGTTTGATTTTAACCAGGTGGTACCTTCATAGCACTTAATGGGGTCAGTTTTAACCAGTAGGTCTCTCAAATTTTTGGCTCGACGATAAACAACCCTAGGGGGCTGTTTATGCAGAAATGGTAGTGTTTTGTCGGTCAAGTCCCAATGTTTGGAAACCATTTGTTTGGAGAAAAACTATTTTAAATTCGAAAAGGATTTTTACCTGCAGATCTCGGGGACCGCTATGGGGTCAAAAAAAAATATATATATATATATATATATATATATATATATATATATATATATATATATATATATATATATTTATGTATGTGCTCACTAGTAGCAGTATATATATATATATATATATATACACATTATGTATGTGCTCACTAGTAGCAGTATATATATATATATATATATATATACACACATATTATGTATGTGCTCACTAGTAGCAGTATATATATATATATATATATATATATATATACACATTATGTATGTGCTCACTAGTAGCAGTATATATATATATATATTTATGTATGTGCTCACTAGTAGCAGTATATATATATATATATATATTTATGTATGTGCTCACTAGTAGCAGTATATATATATATATATACACATTATGTATGTGCTCACTAGTAGCAGTATATATATATATATATATATATATATACACACATATTATGTATGTGCTCACTAGTAGCAGTGTATATATATATATATATATATATATATATACACATATTATGTATGTGCTCACTAGTAGCAGTATATATATATTCTATTTTTTCTAACATCTCTATCTTTCTGGACAAAGTCCTCTTTCCATTTGTCAAATAGCAAAAATCCT